>NW_025380675.1:0-6977 GCF_016433145.1 Gracilinanus agilis | reverse complement strand
AAAAGATGAAGGAAGGAAGGAAGGAAGGAAGGAAGGAAGGAAGGAAGGAAGGAAGGAAGGAAGGAAGGAAGGAAGGAAATAAACATTTATCAAGTACCTACTATATGTGCTAAACATTCTTCTAAGTGCTTTAGAAATATTTTATTTGATCTTGACAAAAACCCTGGGAGGTAGGTGCTATAATTATCCTCATTTTACATTTGAAGAAACTGTGACAGGTTAAATGACTTTCCCAGGGTAACATAGCTCAGTGATCGGCAAACTATGGTCCTCAGGCCAGATGCGGCCCCCTGAAATGTTCTATCCAGCCACAAGACATTATTCCTAATCTGAGGAATACAATGAGTAAGATACAATACAATGAAACTTTGAAAGAGTTGCCTTAGAAATAGACTGACAGATGAGCATTTCCTTTCCTTTGGACCCCTCTTTAAAAAGTTTGCCCATCACTGACATAGCTAATAAGTGACTGAGGTGGGATTTGAACTCAGGTTTCCTGACTCCAGGCACAAAGCTTTGTCCACAGTGCCACCTAGCTATCTCAGGTAATAGAAGGTCAGCAGCTAGGTGAGATGACAGTATCTACTGCCGAAAGGCATTTTGCTAACCCTAAATTACTATATAAATGAGTAATTATTATTATGTGTGCCAGGGACTGGTACTGAAATTAATTTGTAAGGGCAGCTAATAGGTAGATAGAGCACCAAGCCCAGAGATGGGAAGACCTGGGTTCAAATCTGATTTCAGACACTTCCAAGCTGTGAGACCCTGGGCAAGTCACTTAGCCCCAATTGCCTAGGTTACACCACTCTTCTGTGCTGGAATTGATTCTTAGTGTTAATTCTAAGATAGAAGGTAAAAGGTTTGAAAAAGAAAGAGATTACTTTGTAGCGGAAAGCTTGGCTGAAAAACTTCCCTGAGCTGGGAGAATCTCTCTCTAGTGGATGGAGCATAGGTCAGTGGGCTTCAAGACCCACCATGGCCTCTGGAGATGGCTGGTGGGTGATGAGAGAGATCCCTGGAGCAACAGAGAGCAACGGTTTGGCAAAGAGCCTCCAATGTCTTGCACTTTCCTTGGAATAACTTGCCTGCTTGAAGCTGAGAACTTCCACGGCTGATCCAGAGCTCTCGGTTCTTGCCTCTTCGAGAGTCCCTCTTTGGAGCAAAGCAAACAGATGTTCTCATTCTCAAAGGACTGGATCCAGTTGGGCCTTTAGTTCCCAGATAAACTGGGGGTAGGGGGTGGGGGGGACCCAGGCAGTTCCCAAGTCAAGAGAACAGCGTATGAGTAATACAGTCGGAAGCTGCGTTCCTGGAGGCTGGAACTGTGGGAATGATGGCCCCACTGTCATCTGCCCTGCTCAAAGCACATCTGCAACACGCTCATCAGTTCTACACAGACCACATTAAGGACATTAAGAAACTGGAGCCCATTCTGAGAAGGAAGACTGGGAAGATCCAAGGGCTCCTGGAACTATGGGATCCAGGTTTAAGGAATCGGGATGTTTATTAAAGAAGAAAATACTGGGGCAGCTGGGTAGCTCAGTGGATTGAGAGTCAGACCTAGAGACGGGAGGTCCTGGGTTCAAATGTGGCCTCAGACACTTCCCAGCGGTGTGACCCTGGGCAAGTCACTTGACCCCCATTGCCCACCCTTATCACTCTTCCACCTAGGAGCCAATACACAGAAGTGAAGGGTTTAAAAAAAATAAAAAAAAAAAAAAAAAGAAGAAAATACTAAGGGAGGTTCACTATGACTGACTTCAAGTGTAGACGGGCTTTCATGTTGAAGAAGGACCAGATTTGTTCTTCTTGATTGCAGAGCAAGGAGCAGAGTAGAAACTGGTTCAAGAATTTAGGACCAACAGAAGGAAAGAATTCCTATTAATGAGGTCACAGAGTCAGTTAATGACTGAGTCAAAACCAGAGCTAGGTCTCCTGACCCCAAAGCTACAGGACTACACAGAACCCTAGAAAATAACCATGACATCATCCTCCTCCCAGCTGCCATTTACATAGGACTCTAAAGTTTGTAGATTGCTTGTTTATCTCATTTGGGCTTCATCATATCTATGAGGGGAGTTATGTGGGGATTTTTAGACTGGCTTTAAAAGTGGGGAAACTTGGGGGCAGCTGGGTGGTTCAGTGGATTGAGAGCCAAGCCCAGAGACAGGAGGTCTGACCTCACACACTTCCTAGTTGTGTGACCCTACGCAAGTCACTTAACCTGATTGCCTAGTTTTTGCCACTCTTCCGTCTTAGAACTAAAAACATAAGAATTTTTTTCCATTTTAAATTTTATTTTAAAATTTTTTCTATGGTTACATGATTTATGTTTTCTCCCTCCCCCTTTTCTCTCCCCCCTCCTGGAGTTGACAAGCAATTCCACTGGGTTATACATATATTATCAAGAAAAATAAATAAAGTCCACAGACCTCAGGTTTAAAACCTCTGCCCCAAGAAGGTACATCTGGTCGAATAGCAATCTTTAGTCTACCACGGGTTCACCTCTTTCTTTTTCTTTAAAAACCCTTACCGCCTATCTTATATTGTATTATAAGCAATACTTTTATTATAAGCAATCCTGCTTATTGGTTCCAGGGTAGAAGAGTGGCAAGGGCTAGACAATGGGGGTTAAATGACTTGCCCAGGGTCACACAGCTAGGAAGTGTCTGAGGCCAGGTTTGAATGATTTCCCCCTTTATAAAGAGGAAAGATTGGCCCTCTAAGCGGAGCTGGACCTCATCCAGGCTCCTAAATTTGCAGACAAGGAAATTGAGGTCTGGTGAGGTTAAGGTGACTTGCTCAGATTCCATAAGGCTGGGAAATTGCAGAAGCAGGATTCCAACCTAGATATCCTGATTCCAAATCCAGGGATCTTTCCATGACATCGCTGGCATGGGGCCATAATCATCCTCCCAGCTCACATTTACACGGGACTCAGGCTTGCAGATTACTTTTACATATCTCGTTTGGGCTTCACCCTAACTGTGAAGGGAGTGAGGACTGCAGGGATTGTTAGTCTGGCCTTTTGAGCAGAGAAATTGGCTTGGAGGTTAAGCTACGTGTTTGCAGTAGTCGAGGGCAAAAGCTTTATTCCTTCTCTCTCCCCACCTCCAAGTCCAACTCTTTGTCCACTAACCATAGGATGGGAATTAGGAAATTCGGGATCTGGTCCCTCCCCACCCCCCATCCCCATCCCCATCCCCAAGTCAGTTGGGTGACTTTGACCAAATCATCTCCCTTCTCTGAACCTCGCTTTTCTCCCCTGTGAAACGAGGGGGGTGGATCACATTTCTCAGCTTCCAGTTCTCGCACGCATGACTTCTCTCCATAGGCTGAAGTATATAGTTCCCAAATCATCCAGTCCCACCTTCTCTGTGGTTGAAATAAAAAGTCTCTTCAAATTAAATGCCCCCTTTGGGGGACAGCCGATGATTGAGCGAATATACAAACTTTTGGAACGCAGACTTTCTCGCATTTACTCTGGTAATAGACTCATAGCATAAATATAAATATCTTTGGATATTAAATTCTCCCTTTTTCCTTGCTTCAGAAGGCCCAATGAGTGGCTGCTTTATTATTAAATCATGGCCTGGTCCGGCGAGGGGCCAGCAGACTTTCAGAGGTAGCCCCAGGCTCTGGAGCGCTCTATGTGCATACTGGAAATCGTCACGCGGGCTGATAAGCATCGTTATGATTGACATCTTGGCAAGGGGCGCTTTTCTCACTATGGTCGACAATTTATATCAGAGCCTTCAAGTTGTTTTAATGTCATCCCCCCTTTGGGCGCTTGGGATCCCCATTGTTTTTACGGGGTAGTATTTGAAAAAATATGGCAGCCTTCCCAAAGGAAGACAACACAGAAGGTCTGTTCCCGTCAGTCAACCATACTGAAATAACTCATCTCTGGAGTTCATTGGCGAGTGGCCTTGTGAGAACACCCGCAGAAGAGGAATGCTGCAGTACTGGAAGGAACCCCAGAACATAGATCCTCAGAACGGGAAGGGACCTTAGGACAGAAAATGCCAGAGACGGCAGCAGAGACCTCAGAGATCGACTAGTTCAACCCTTTAAGTTTATAGGGAAGGAAACAGAGGTCCAATAAGAAGTGACTTGTGTAGGTGACTCAGTGGATAGAGAGCCAGGGCTGAAACAAGAGATCCTGGGTTCAAATCTGGCCTCAGACACTTCCTAGCTGTGTGATCCTGGGCAAGTCACTTAACCCCCCATTGTCTTTCTCTTACCATTCTTTGCCTTAGAACCAGCAATAGTTCTAAGACAGAAGGTAAAGTAGTTTTAAAGAATTTTTTTTTTAAAAGAGGAATGACTTATGTGACCATTTACTTGGTCTCTCATGATTAATACAGGTGAATTGTATGAGAAACTACATGACCTACAAGGTCTTTTCAGATAGGTGGCACAGTGGGTAGAATCAGGTAGACTCAGTTAAAACATGGTTTCAGACACTTACTAGCTGGATGACCCTGGACAAGTCACTTCACCCTGTTTGCCTCAGTTTCCTCATCTGAAAAATGGACTAGAGAAAGAAAATGCATAGTCTAGTATCTCCACCTAGAAAACACCAAAAGGGGGACACAGAGTTGGACACAACTGTAACAACTGGCAAAAGGTCACTTTCAGCTCTATATCCTCTTCACACAGTCACATAGTCAAGGCAAGAACCCAAGACTCTCAAATCCTGGTGCAATGCTTTGGCCTTTCCTAGTGATTTGTCAATTGACTTACACATGCTGTAAAGGATCAAGACAGAGCCATAACTTTAATAATAGCTCCCAGTTAGAGTATAAAATACTTCTTTTTAAATGATCTCATTTGCTCTCATAACAAAGAAATGGATAAAACTCTGGACCTGAAGTGAGGAAGATCTGAGTTCACATCCAGACTCAGACACTTCTTCACTATGTCATCTTGGGCAAGTAACATTACTTCTGTTGCTCCTTCTTCTTCATCTGTAAAATGGGAATAATAAGAGCACCTTCTTCCCAGGGTTACTGTGAGGATCAAATGAACTAATATTTTTTAATGCTTTGCAAACTTAAAAGCGCTCTAGGAATCATTGCTGTCGTTCAGTTATGGCAGACTCTTCGTGACCCCATTTTGGGGTTTTCTTGCCAAAAATCCTGGAGTGGTTTGTCATTTCCTTCTCCAGCTCATTTGGCAGATGAGGAAACTGAGGCTAACGGGGGTGAAGTGACTTGACCAGGGTCACACACCTATTAAGGAAGACCTGAGTTCAAATCTAGCTTCTGACCCTTAATAGGGTTTCTGTAACAAGAATAGCTAGTCCTCATATCCATAAAGTCATTCTGCTCAGTTGCAGTAACCTCACAGGGTTTTTGTAATAATAATAGCTATGAGGTTACTGCAACTGAGAAGACTGACCCCTATAAAAGTTAAATAATTTACCTAAGACTACCCCGTGGTTGAACCTGAACTCTGATCCAGCTTTCCTGACCCTAAGTCCCCAAAGAGATCCCCTTAGTCGCTCAGGACAGTCTCTCTAATTCCAGTGCTTTCCTCTGGCCCTTTTAAAAATGCACACATGTCCCCTGGAAGGGTTTACATATTAATGCCTCGATGAACGCGGAATACATTATCGTGGTAGAGATCCACTCCATGTAGTGGGGGGGAAAGCCTGGATTAGGAGTCACAAACTCTAGTCAAATCCCAGTTGTGTGACTAGGTGGAAGTCTCCTAACCACCACGAGCTTTCATTTTCTCATCTATAAACTGAAAAGGTTTGGCTAGATTACCGAGAAAGATTCTGCTAGTTCTAGATCCTACAATGTCACCCTCTTCTAACCTAGATGGCACAGCACATAAAGCAGCTCAGTTTTGCTTGGAAGAAAGCAGTCGGTAAATGTCCAAAACTCATGAGTACATGAAAAGCAAAGAGCCTGGTGCAGGAGTTAGGGGGTGAGGGACTACGTGGCGTTGTCTTTGGAGACTATGAGCAGCACTCTGCAGAAATCAGAGAGAGGGGGAACAGGTATGAGGCTCAGTGAATGGAGAGCCAAGCCTAGAGACAGGAGGTCCTGGGTTCAAATCTGGCCTCAGACACTTCCTAGCTGTGTGACCCTGGGCAAGTCACTTAACCTCAATTGCTTACCCCTTACTGCTCTTTTGCCTTAGAATTGCTACTTGGTACTCTAAGATAGAAGATAAGAGTTAAAAAAAAACACTTCGTAAATGTTAAAATATTATATAAATACTAATTAGCACTATTATTGTTGTTGTCATTATTTTGTATATATATTATTTAATATATACAATATTTAAATATAGTTATAATACATAATATGGTATAATATATTATATTATACTACATACATATATACAATACTTAAATATATACAATATTTAAAATATATTATTTAAATATTTACTTTTCATATATAATATAAATATCATATTCTATAATGTGCATTATTTATTCTAGTAAGTCCAATAAAAGGTAGGATGGTTTCTAGCTTAATCCTAAAATGATCATATGAGTAGACAGACCTTTTCCTTTTCCTTTTTTCCAGCTGACATCTCTCAAAAGCCTTTTCTCTTATTTTCTCATTAAATTGGAATCATAGGCAAACCATTCTGTTTCTTTTTTGTTGATTAACAAAAATTAAGTTCTTACTATTTGCTATTAAGCACCTGAATGTGCTCCTATGAGAGGAAATGAAGATAGCATCCTACTTCATCTTCTCCATTTCCTTCCTCTCTCCATCCATGTTTAAGAAATGCTAAAGAGGGGACAGCTGGGTGGCTCAGTGGACCTTTTTATTCCTTTACTTCTAGTGATTATTAATAAATCTTATAAACCTATAATATTTGAAGGTATTTTTACATATTAATTTTAATTTTTACATATGCAAAGCAGTGGACTGAGAGCCAGGGCTAGAGATGGGAGATCCTAGGTTCAAATCTGGCCTCAGACACTTCCTATCTGGGCAAGTCAC
>NW_025380674.1:0-8420 GCF_016433145.1 Gracilinanus agilis | reverse complement strand
TTATAATATTTTATACTATTTATTATAATATGTTTATTTATATTATATTAATTGGATGAATGCTTTTAAAAAAAGGAATCCATTTTAATTTCCAATATAGTAAATAGATATAATCCACATAAATGAAAGCTCTCAAAGAGGGAACCTCAATCATTTTTAAAGGTATAAAGGAGACCTGAAACCAAACGGTTTGATAATTACTACTTTAATTTTTTTAAGCCTTATCTTCTGTCTTAGAATGAATACTATGTGGAGGTTCTATATTAGAAGAGCGATTAGGGTTAGACAACTGGGGTTAAGGGAGTTGCTCAGGGTTGCACAGCTAGGAAGTGTCTGAGGCCAGATTTGAAGCCATGACCCCCTTTCTCTGGACCTAACTCTCAATCCTCGGAACCCCTAGCACCCGACCCCCCACCCCAAGAACTATAACTTCATTCATTCATTCATTCATTCATCCATCCATCCATTCATTCATTTATTTATCTGCTCATTTATTTATTTATTTGTTTGTTTATTCAATCATTTATTTATTTATTTATTTGTGTTTGTTTGTTCATTTACTTATTTAAAACCCTTACCTTCCATCTTGGAGTCAATACTGTGTATTGAGCTCCAAGGCAGAAGAGTGGCAAGGGCTAGGCAATGGGGGTAAGTGACTTGCCCAGGGTCACACAGCTGGGAAGTGTCTGAGGTCAGATTTGAACCCAGGACCTCCTGTCTCTAGGCCTGGCTCTCCATCCACTGAGCTACCCAGCTACCCCCAAGAAGTACTACTTTAAAAAGAAATGATCTCGATGACCTGATACCCTTCCAGCCATGAATCTATGATCCTGTGAAACTCTGAATGTACCTAATCTTCCTGTGCCTCAGTTTTCTTATCTGTAAAGTGGAGGTTGTCCAAGTTTTTTTCCAGTTCTAGGTCATTGTTTTTTTCATCCTTTGAAATGAAAACAGGCTAGGAGTGGAAGGGGACAGGAATGTGAACTCGTTCAGATTATTTTTTGAAGGTGGTGATAAAGGGAGCTCAGAACTGTGAATTGATCAGTATTAGGAATTTCCACCACTGGAAACTTGGCTTTTTTTTTTTAGCAGCTTAACTTTATTTTTTTAATTTTTAATATATTTTCATTTTTATTTTGAGTATTTTCCCCTAGTTACATGTTTCATGTTCTTTCCCTCTCCCCTGAACCCTCCTAACCCCCCTTAGACTGAAGCACAATTCCCCTGGGTTTTACATGTATCATGGATTAATCCCTAATTCCATATTATTGATAGTTGGGCTAGAGTTATCATTTAGTGTCTTCATCCCCCATAATATTCCCATCAGCCCATGTGTTGAAGCAGAAACTTGGCTTTCTTAATTAAGACTCTTGAATATTTCAGTCTCCTGCCTGTTTCTGTCTCCTTAACAGTTCCTTCTCCTAATCACCCAGTTTCCTCGGGCATAGAAGAATCATTATGTGGGTGTACGTCACTCGGGCAATGCTTTAACTTGTGTGTTGTCTTTCTTTCTTTCTTGGAAATAGATGTTTATGCCTTTCCTTTATCTTGTACTTAGGAAACCCCATCTAAAGATGGAAACATCATCTTCTCCCATCGCTACAGTATTGTGAGGCTTATAATGTGTCGTCCCCAACAACAGCCCAGGGAAGTTGTTAGTATGTTACTACCTGCATGTTTTTGAGGGATGTTCCAACCTGTGATTTCATCAGGGAGATTTCTTCCACCAAAGCCTTGGGTCCCAACTGGAATTTGAACCAAGTTCTCCTGACTTCAAATCCAGGGCACTTTCTTTGACTCCCATACTTAAAGGGGAAAGGAAGATCTTCATTCCTTGTAGCTGAATGTTCCTTATAGTTTCTGATATTCCCAGGAAAAACCTTGATTGATTAAAGAAAGTATAGTCAAAATAAGTGGGATTGATGAGAAGCGTCTTCTAGCAAACTCAGTTTGTATGAATGGAGAGCCTCGGGTTTGAGACCTGGGGATACATTTTGGGTCATCATTATTGGCCAGTGTTGGGGTACAGAATAGCTCCCCTTTATACTAATTGGCCCCCAACTGCTGTGCTTCTAGTCCTTGTGCTCAGTTTTATGGTTTTGTCTCCTTTCCTGGAAGCACAGTGTGTGTTTTTGGTTTTAATTGTTTTCGTTTTGCTCTAACCTCATTTTCTATATTTAATCAACTGTGGGCTAGTACCATTATTCTACAGCACTGTGGATAGACGACTAGATTTAGAATCAGAGGATTAAAATCTTGGCTTCTTTGCTAACTTCCTATGCATTCTCTAGCAAAATCACTTAACTAACCTCCTTGGGTCTCCATTTCCTCATCTGTAAATTTGAAGGGGTTGGATTAGATGATCTCTGAGGTCTTTGCTAGCTTTAGAACAATTATTCTGTAATCTATGAAACCAGACACATTTGTTAGAAAGGAGCATAAGTCAATAGTATGTCTTTGATGGCCTGATAATAGTTCCCATTTCTATAGCATTTTAAGGTCTCCAAAGGGCTTTCTTAATAACTTAGCAAGGTATGTAATAAGAATATCATTAGACCCATTTTGTAGGTGAGGAAACTGAGACTCAGAAGTAAGTGACTTTCCCATGATCACACAGCCAGGAAGTGACACAGTTGGGATCTGACTGAAGATTTTCTGAGTTTGGTATTGTTTCTACTCCCTAAATGGGATTGAGTACATGCCAGTTAGATGTGCACAGATGTATAAAAGTGGGAGCAAGGAGGGGTGGCAGGCAGGGAGGAACAAGTGACCTATGTTGCATTTTTAGGGGATGAGCGATTGATTCTGCATCATTGACTTTTCAAAAAAATCCTATTTATTTAATTAATTAATTTAGAAGATTTTTCCATGGTTACATGATTCATGTTCTTTCCCTCCTCTCCTCCCATCCCCATCCCGTAGCCAACAAGCAATTCTACTAGGTTTTACATGCCATCATTGACTTTTCCAAAAAACAAATATGGGCACCATGGGCCACATCTGTTGAGGAACTAGCCTGGAAAAAGCTGCTGGCTGGACAGATGGCCTTCCTGACCCCCACATTGCTGTGGGACAGTGAATTCCCCAGCTTAGGACTAATTTTTTTCCTTCTAAGAAGGCTTCTCCCTAGAAAATGATGATGTTATTGTATTTGAATGGTTATACCTGTGATATATCATATGAAATAGGACAGAAGAGGTCATATTTGTTATAAGGTCTTCTCTCTCTTCATCCTATCTCTCTGTTCTCTGTTCTCTTTTTTCTCTCTCTCCTTTCTTCCCTTTCTTTCCTCTCTTCTCTTTCCTTTCTCCTCTCTCTCCTTCTCTTCCTCTTCCTCTTTCTTCTCTCTCCCACTCTCCTCTCTCTGTCCTTCTCCCCCCACTCCCAGTTCTCTTGTTCTCTCTTCTCTTCCCTTCCATTCCTAATTTGGAAAGCTGGCAGGAGGGTCTGACCCTTCAGGGAGTAGTTAGTTAATCCAGTTTGTGGCCACTTGTACCTTGAAGAATTCAAAGGACCTTACTTTGGGTTTTAATTGAAACCATAAATAAACAGCAAACCAGAGGCCTGTTTTGAATTCCTGGGGAAGAAGGCAGGAGGAGAGGAAGACAGTGTGGGTCAGCAGCTGCAGGCCTTGGAACTGTAGGAAAAGGCTAGGGAAGACTCCCCCTATCCAGATGTGCTCCTTCCAAGGCTGACCTCTGGTATGAATTTCCTTGTTTGGTATTGGTTGTGAATTCTAATCCTTTGCTTACACCAACATGTTGTTCTGTGCTAGGATCCTGGTGGGAGTAGAGAGACTCGAATTAACTTTCCTACATACTCACATCACCAACTTGAACTGCTATAAGCCAGGCAGTTGTGTTATGGACCTGGGGCCATTTGGCTTAACTTTGCTGCCAGGTATATTAATCTTGGGCCTCAGCTGTGGGCCTTTTGGGTAAGAAGAATCTAAAAGTACTTTTGAGGGCTTTGATGGGGAGCTTTGGAGACCCAGGGAATCTTCTTGCTAATTGTTTTTTAAATGATATTTTTTCCAGATTATATGTTGGCACAATTTTCAATAATTATTTTCTGACATTTTACAATCCATCTTTTCTCTCTTCCTCCTATCCCTCCCACCATCCTGAAATGGCAGGTAATATGATATAGGTTGTACATGTGCTATCATGCAATACATATTTCCCTGTTCATCATGTTGTGAAAGAAGATACATATGGCTTTTGTTAGAGAAAAATTCATGGAGGAAGTAAGGGGAAGAATTCTATGTTTGAATTTGCATTTGGACTCTTTGAGTTCCTTCCCTGGCAGGGCATAGCCTTTTTCAGGAGTCCCTTGGAGTTGTCCTGGACCCTTGCATTTCTGATAATGGTTGTTGTTGACAGTTGGTCATCATACATTATTGTTGTTATTGCATACACTATTCTGGTTCTGGGCACTTCATATAAGACTTTCCATGGTTTTTTTTTTTTGTGATCCTCTTATTCATCATTTCTTATGATACAATACTATTCTATTACAACCATATACTACAACTTGTTCAGCCATTCCTCACCTGATGGATATCCCATCAGTTTCCAGTTCTTTGCCACCACAAAAAGAGCTGTGACCAGGCAATAGTCAAGCATTTAAGTACCCACTATAAGTCAGAAAGGGGCAGCTAAGTGACACAGTAGATAAAGTGCCAGGCCTAGACTCATTGTAAGAGTTTAAATTTAGGTTTTATGCTAAATATTATAGTTATAAAGTAATACTGTGGTCACCAATTTAAAAATATTATAGTTTAAGTCAAAATGGCTTTTAGCAGCTTTATTTACAAAGAGATGGAAAGAATGAAAGTTGAAAAATGTAGCTAAAGAGACAGATTTTAACAAGCCTACCAGCCCTTCTCTGGTGAAGTCAGGCTTGACTCCCCAGGGGTTTCCCCACATCCCTTGTTCCCCACATGAATTTCAGAAGTCCCAGTGGTATCTTCAGCCAGAGTTCCACTCACTGAGAAAGCCAACACAGGATCCAGGGAAAAGGTCTCCTCCAAGCCAAGGCAGGGATCTCTGGAATTAATCTCTCCAAACACCAGGAAGGGAATGAATCTAGACCATACTGGTCTCTTCCTTTTTTGCTCCTATTTTCCAGGTCACTTCCTTTCATTCCCCCTTCTTTACAGAAACCAATGGCAGTATTTCAATTAGCCTAGCACTGCCCAAGAGGGAGGGCAGTGGCCTTTGGAGGTGTGAGTTTACTCTAGTAAGTGACTTGTGAACTCTTATACTTAATGGTAAATAGGGGTACTTTAAGTTCTTGATTTGACTAGCTAAAAATAGACAAGGGAGAGTTTATCCTATCTTCACAATCCCCCCTGTGATTCTTTGGGAGACTAGTCTCCCCAATGAATTATTTAACATAACTAGTTTATACCTCTAAAGATCTTTTAGCTAAAGGTGTATACAATACTGCACTTTCTAAGAGGAAATTATAATAGTTGGAGATAAGAGTTAATAGAAGAGAGAGAGAGAGAAACCACTGTTTTCTAGGCACATTGACAAAAAGTCAGTTAGAGGACAATCCCCTTTGGCATAAAAGTTTACATTCAGAATAAATGTGTTCAATCCCATTCAGTTCAATCATTTACATCTTAAAGTTCATTCTGTATCTTCTGATGCAGTGTAGGTTTCTTTATGGCATGTTCTTCAAACAGTTCACTTTCTTGATCCGAGGAGTTAGTGAGCTTCTTTTCCTGAAATTTCTCTTAAAAAATTTTAAATCTTGGATTTTATGAAAATTATACAATTGTGGCACAGTAGATAAAGTGCCAGGCCTAGAATCAGGAAGATTCATTTTCTTAAATTCAAATCTGACCCCAAATACTTCCTACTGTGTGACTCTGGGCAAGTTACTTTTACCCTGTTTGCCTCAGTTTTCTCATCTGTTAAATAACTGGAGAAGGAAATGGCAAATAACTCCAATAATGCCACCAAGAAATCCCTAAATGGGGTCATAAAGAGTTAGTCACAACTGAAATGACTGAATAACATATGCCAGATAATCTGCTCAACACTGGAGAGGAATAAGAAAGAAGGAAATAAACACCAGGTACCATGCTAAGCACTTTATAAATATTATCTCATTTGATCTTCACCACAAACTTGGGATGTAGGGGCTATTATTATTCCTATTTTACAGTTGAGGAAACTGAGGCAGACAGAAGTTAAATTCTTTGTTCTGGGGTCACACAGTTATAAGTAAGTGTCTGAGGCTGGATTTCAATGCAAATATTCTCAATTCCATGCCCAACACTTTATCTACTGCAGTGACAGCTTTCTGAAATTCCTCTACCACTTTAAAGTTGGAGCTCCCCATAAGTCACAGGGAGGAAGAGTCTGAGAGTCACTTTTTATAAAGCTCAACACATTAAGGTTTTGAGATGTATTATTATAATATTAGAAGAACCAGCCAGGGAAGAGAACTCAGTGAGAGGTGATCTCCAAAGTCAGTCAGTCAACAAGCATTTTTTAGATACCTACTATGTTCTAGGCATTGTGATAAGAACAGAGAAGAGAAGAAAGAAAGTCAAAGACAGACAAATAAAGTCAAAAACAGTGCCTGTCCTCAGGGAGCTTATATTCTAATGGGGGAGACAATATAAATAACTATGCACACACAAGATATATACAGAGTAGTTGGAAGATGATCTCAGAGGGGAAGACATTTAGGGAAGGGAACAAATGTATTTTAAGCAACTTACTATGTGCAAAGCATTTAACAAATAATTATTTCATTCATCTCTCACGAAAACTCTTAAGAGAGAGGCGTTATATTATGACAATTTTATAGTTGAAGAAACTGAGACTTATAAGATGAAGTAACTTTCCAGGCTCAGAAGCAGAATCTGAACCCATCCCTTCCTGATTCTTAAGTCCAATATATCACGATGTCTCTAAACATACAGTTAAATCTTACCCCTGAGCTGGCATTTATTTGCTTTCTAAAATGTGAGCATTTCTTGGTTCTTACTCTGTCACCAAGGACTCATGCTGTTCTCTTGCGATTCACACATGAATAAAGAAGAGGAGAATTGAGGCACTGTGCCCATTTGGAGATGCAGCTGCCATGTGGCTTGTAAATGCTATCCCGACCAAAATCAACTCTCTAAATGTCAGGATGGCAAATCTGGTGACTGAAACTCAGATCCAGAACACAGTTTTCCCTGAATGGGTTGGATTTGCTCAAGTAGGATTTGGGTTTGTGGTCTAAGATAAAACTGAGAAAGCGCTGCCGAGTTTGGTACCAGAGGATCTGTGTTCGAATCCCCACTTGCTAAAACTTAGTCGTGTGATTTTGGGTAATTCACTTCCATTTCTGGGCTTCCATTTCTTCATCTGAAGCAAGCAAACAAAACCAAATGGGATCATACTAGATAACCTCTCAGGTGTCTTGGGATTCCAAATCTATGATCATAGATCATAGGGTTCTTTTTTCTCTCCTGCCTTGGGTATGGTTAAGACTTTTGGAGAATTTTTATCAAGTGTAGATATAGAGAGGGGCAGGTAGGTGGTACAGTGCATAGAGTGCCAGGCTTGGGGTCAGATATTACCTTAGACACTTCCTAGCTGTGTGACCCTGGGCAAGTCACTTAACCCTGTTTGCCTACCCCTTGCCCTTTTGTCTTAGAGTTGTTATCAAGATGGAAAATAAAGGAGTTTCTTTAAAAGAGTAAATAGGGAGGAAAGTGACTTGGTGATGAAAGAGGATATTTTTCTCTGAGTCATCATCAAAGCAATATTTGAAATGCCCAGTTGCTGGGGCCCAGCAGATCCAGCTCCCAGATCTGTGTCCTGTCTGGTATGTATGAAGGATGGATGGCATTCTTATTGGCCTAAATAACACTTTCTTCTTTGTAGCCTTCTGGGAGAACTGAATGGAGACTAACTTGCCAGTTGAAGGGCTTTAGCTTTTCTTTGTAATTCCAGCCCATAGTACAATTTCTGGCACACAATAGGCATTTAATACATGCTTACTGATTGACGGGCTGACTGAACCCCTTCTAAGTGGCGGTGCTATCTCCTTCCCTTCATTACAGAGGTGGAGGACTATGGGTACTGGCATATTGTAGTTGATGTCTTGGTTTTGTTGAATTCTTTTTCTCTCATCGTTTAAAAATATCTTTATTAACAAGAGACACTTACTAGGGCAGCTAAGTAGCACAGTGGATAGACTTGCCAGGCCTGGAGTTGGGAGTACCTGGTTTCAATTCTGACCTCAGACACTTTCTAGCTGTTTACCTAGCCCTTGCCCTTCTGTCTTAGAGTTATTACTAAGACAGAAAGGAAGGAGAGGGATGGGGGGAAGGAGAGGGGAGGGGGGAGAGAGGAAGAGAGAGAAGGAAGGAGAAGAGAGAGGGGGAGGAAGGGGAGGGAGAGAGGGAG
>NW_025380673.1:0-8453 GCF_016433145.1 Gracilinanus agilis | reverse complement strand
TGGAGGGGATGTGGCAAAATTGGGACATTAATGCATTGCTGGTGGAGCTGTGAACTGATCCAGCCATTCTGGCTGGCAATTTGGAATCATGCTTAAAGGGCTATAAATGAATGGCTGCCCTTTGATCCAGCCATACCATTGCTGGGTTTGTACCCCAAAGAGATCATAGATAAACAGACTTGTACGAAAATATTTATAGCTGAGCTTTTTGTGGTGGCAACAAATTGGAAAAGGAGGGTATGTCCTTCAATTTGGGAATGGCTGAACAAACTGTGGTATATGCTAGTGATGGAATACTATTGTGCTAAAAGGAATAATAAATTGGAGGAGTTCCAGGCAAACTGGAGAGACCTCTGGGAACTGATGCAAAGCGAAAGGAGCAGAGCCAGAAGAACTCTATACACAGAGACTGATATACTGTGGTAAAATTGAATGTAATGGACCTCTGTACCAGCAGCAATACAATGACCCAGGACAATTCTGAGGGATTTATGGTAAAGAAAGCTACCCACATTCAGAGGAAGGACTGCAGGAGAGGAAACATATAAGAAAAACAACTGCTTGAACGCATGGGTCGGGGTGGACATGATTGAGGGTGTGGACTGGGAACTACCACACCAATGCAACTACCATCAATTTGGAAATTGGTCTTGATCAAGGACACATGACAAAACTAGTGGAAATGCGCATCAGCCATGAGGGAGGGGAGTGCGGGGGGCGGGGGGGTGAAGGGGAAAGGAGGAGCACGAATCATGTAACCATGTTAAAAATGAATATTAATAAATGTTTGAAAAAAAAAGGGACCTGGAGACCATCAAATTCAAAGAAAGCAATTTATTACACTATGTTGAAGATATACTTTTAACATCCCCAAACTCAAAAGTGTGCCAAAGAGATAGTAAAATCCTTTTGCAAGAACTCTACAAGAGAAATCACAATGTATCAAAAGCCAAATTGCCGTAGGTATTGCCAAGGGTAGAGTACCTAGGGTTTGTCTTGGAAAATGGCAAAGAAAATTTTCCAAGAAAAGGGTAGCAAATTCAAAGCTTTGTAATCCAACAACCAAAAAACAACAATGTGCAGTCTTAGGAGTGACAGGGTTCTGTAGGCAAAGAGTTCCTCGGTACAGTCTAATTTCTAAACCTCTGACAGATTTAACTAGGAAAACAGTCTCAGAGCCTCTAAAACTCAGAAGAGAACATGTCACGCTATAAAAAAACTAAAAACTGCAATACTTACATCTCCCACTCTCTGAATTCCAGATTACTCCAAAGAATTTCAACTTTTTGTCTATGAAGACAAATGAGTAGCTTCTGGAGTATTGTTATAAATACTAGGACAACAATTCAGACCTATGGCTCATTATAGCTCTCAGTTAGATGTGGCCAAGGGAATGACTCAGTGTCTCCAAGCAATAGTTACAAGTGCCCTCATGATAAAAAAAGTTATCGGAATTGTTTCTTCAATGCAAGCTAATAGTGTACTCCTACATCAAATAGAAACCATGTTAAAAAAAAAAAGCAGTTTAGAAGCCTTTACATCTCAACGGCTATCCCAATATAAAATTGTGTCATTAGGCAACAAGAAAATAACCTTGAAATGTTGCAAACAGCTTAACCAAGCCACTCTGATCCCAGATCTGCCAATGAAAGGAGAACCAGTACACAGCTGCAAAGACACATTAGAACTAGTGCAAAAGACTAGGGAGGATTTGATGGACACTCCCCTAGAATGCAGACCTAATCATGTACACAGATGGTTCTTCATACATGTTTGAAGGGGAACAATACACGGGAGCAGCTGTTGTAACTCAAACAGATCCACTATGGTATGCATCCTTGCCAAAAACTATGAGTTCACAAGGGTCAGAAATCTTTTAGTTTAACAAGAGCTCTTCAAATTGGGAAATGCAAACAAATAAACATTTTTCACAGATTCCAGATACACTTTTACAGTTCAACATGCTACTGGGCAAATCTGGAAACATAAGGGATTCATAACATCAGGAGGAAAACAAATTGCACACGGGGACAACCATCATTCCCCTACCAACCTCTCCAAAACTTAGAATAGGAGTAGATAACATAATTAGTATAGTGATAAGACAAGATAAGGATTTATTATTTTGGAGGGAGGAAGAACATAAGATAGGAATAGGAAATAGTGATGCATGAATTAAGTGAGACTATTGGAAAAAGTCCCACCACACAAAACCAGGATACTGTAAGGATGGGATTTGTGCAAAGGGGATGGGACCAAAGGAGCTAGAGAATGCAGTTGCTGACAGTTGAGACTGGAGGGGATTCTGGGAGATTCTCATGAGAAGAGAAGGAGAGGAGAGGTCTTTGGGTAGAGAACTTTGAGGAGAGAAAGGAGGACATCCCAGCTCAGATCCAGTCCTGAAGGCTTCCTGAGGATCTTTCTTTTGGAAAATGAAACCATGATTCCCTGATCAAAGCCATTCCATTGCATTTCACCCATCAAGACTTCAACCATAGCATCAGCTAAGTTTGGAATCCATTTTGGGAGCAATCTCTTAGTCTTCTTCACCCTTTACCCAAATTGCTGAGAGATCCCTTTCAGTCAAACCTTATAATTATAGAAAAGGATAGAAATAGAAAAACAGAAGGATTGAGGGGAGAAGCTTAGGTGTGGGAACCACTAGGGATCTCACGCAAGTGATGGAACCCATAGCAATAGTGAAGAGAGCACCCCAAAATTCCTTTGCCCTTCACCCTTTCCCCAATCCCTGACTTGTGAATAATAAAAAGCCATTCAGCAGTCAGATGGTGTTCCAGAGTGCCTGATAGACAACAAGGGAGAGAGGAATCATAGCTTAGTCTGGCTGCTTCCATCTTGAAGCCTGGACCACCCGCTGTGAATTTAACTGATTGGGGGGAGGTTTGTGTGAACCCCATCCTTATTCAGGATCAGATTGGAGTATCACATACCTCCTCCTATAGGGAAGCCTGGCCCCCAACTCCTGTGGAGTGGTATAACCACCCAGGTCACCCAGTTTTGGGGTGACACCCCTTTAAAGTCTCATAGTGTATATTTGGCTCCAAGGGAGAGCTGGAAGAGAGACTCTTCATACAGAATTTCTTTATCTCCCCTCTATCAAACATTCATTTACTGGCTCCTTTATTCTTACACAAGATCATTGGCTTCTACTTGTCCAGTTCTAGTCTTTAAAGACTGATTTTCAGTTATGATATTTTGATTTTCCTTTTCGGTTTGGTCTATCCTGCTTTTCATCACTTCCAGCAGGTCAATTCTGGTCTCCAATTTGTTTATTAGTTTATTTTATTCCTGTGCTTTTTTCCTTATGGGCAATTTTGTGTTTTAAGATGTTATTTTCTTTTCGTATTACTTTTATTTCTTTTCCCCACTTTTCTTCCCATTTTTTCTATCTTTCTTAGTTGATTCTTAAACTCCTTTTTGAGTTCCTTGAGAACTTGTGATGTTTCCATTTTTTTAAAAGTTTGGATGTGTTTGCTTGTTTGTTACTCTCTGCTATTGTTTCTGTATTTTGCCCTTTTTCTCCATAGAAATTATCCAGGTTCAAGACCTATTTTTTTTGCTGTTGCTTATTTCTTTTGCCACTAGTGGATTAAGGTTCCTGCATGTTGGGGAATTATTGCTCTTTGGCCTTGGGTCTCAAGTCTTGCTGCCAAGACTTTGCAATGCCCTCTGGGGTAAGTAAGTCTATGGTGCTTTCAGCCAGCCCCCAAGAATTTAGAGATTGCCCCAGCCCTCACTCTGACACTGGCGTGGTAGGTGGTGTGGGGGAGTAATGATCAGCTTGAGCTTTGATAAGTGTATTTTCACACCCTTATAGAGTGGGAATCCCCAAACACTGTCTAACTTTAAGGCTACATCCAGTGGGAGAGTCCCTTTACTGCTCTGATTTTGATTTCTGTCCTTTTGAGATTCTTGTAATGATTGATTGGAAGAAGATTCAGAAAGCTCCTGCTACTCCACCTCCATCTTAGCTCTGCCTCCTAAAGATTCTCTTACTAGAAATGTATAAAATATTGCACTTTACCTAAAGGGAATTACAGCAATTTGGGGATAAGAGGGAAAGAAAACAAAAAGAAGAAAACAAAAAATGATTAATAGGTGCATTGACAAAAAGCCAATTAGGGAGCATTTCCCTTTGGCATATAAGGTAGTTTATGTCTCTCCTAACAAAATAGCTCCTTTGTTCTTATATATTCTTCAGTTAATTCTAATCTGTACAGTTTCCCTGACTTCTGTTTAATGTTTTGCTTCTATAATGTATTTCCTTACTATCCCCTATTCATGATGCTCTTCTATATGACTAATGTTTGCTGAGAGGGAGCTAATTTGACAATATTAAGCTATTAATCTCTCCTCAGTAGTGATTGGAGAAAGTGGCTATATCCTGGGGCTTCCCTCAGTGCTGTATCCTTAAATTTGCAGTTGTTTGATGAATGGTGAAGAGATACAACTCTAGACCAGTATCTCTCTTGCAAACAGATAAAGGAAAAGGAGCAAGTGCTTAGTGAGAGCCCTTTTCCTGCTCCTTCTCAGGGTAGAAGTCTCCTTGGAAAGAGGTGGGCCAGATAACAGATCAAAACCCTATCAATGCCATGTAGTAGCCAGTTAGTTTTAAAATTTTTAGATAGAAACCACAAAACTATCATAAATTTATAAAATAACAAACTGGGACTAGATGATTGAGGCGCTGCTTTCCAATTCTACAATTCTGTGAATCTATGCCCTTTCTAGCAAAAGGTACTCTGGATGCATAGAAATGGGCCAAAAGGAGATGTGTCCAAGTCTAAGATCATTCAGCATTTATACTCTGCAATCTGCCTTTGATTATATAGCTTTTGATTGAAAAAATGTGTGCCAGGTGCCATCTAAAGTCATCATCATCATTATATTGTCTAAATTTAATTTAATATATTTCAAGTCTTGCAGAACTGAACCAGACTGAAAATTCCTATGAGGCAGGAAATTTTTTTTATGCCCTTTGTAATTTCTGTGGTATCTATCACTACATGGTATGTAGTGGAAACTGTAAATGTTTCTTAAATTAATTGTTAGTACATATATTTGAGAGACAAAGCATTGTGCATAAAACTCTGGATCTGAAATCGGAGAAGCTGAGGAAGAACTTCAGTTCAAGCACTTGGCTCATTATATATGTAAACTTTGACAAGTTGCTTGAAAGATACATATAATTCTTTTTCTTTATAAAATAATCTGAACTGTGTTTTCCAGCTTGATCTTCTGTGCATACTTTTTGCATGTCATTCCTTCAAGTATTTGAAATGGATATTTCTCCCTCTCATTCTTAATAGTTACTTGAACTTTTGTTTTAAGAGAATACAAAGTCAAGCATGGACAGATCTCTTTTTTAATGAAAAGTAACAATATCAAACATAACAATTTGGAGCTCGAGCTGTTTGAATAAGAGGAAAACTATATCTTCCCTCTCTCTGGCCCCTACTCTTGTATGGGAAGAGCCAATCTTTCTTAATTCCTACTTTCTGGCATCTCTCTCTATAACTGTGGTTTCTCCCTCAGTTACCAACTTCTAACCCACCCCTAGGAGGGAGAAAAGAATGAAGCTCTTTAACCTTGGGATAAGAACAAGCATTTCTGAGGCTCCCAAGGCAGCTGTCCACTGAGAAAAAACATCTTCAGTTCATTACTTACCAAGCCTCTTTTCCTCTAACATTATTGTTTAGCTTAATTGTGCTCAAGTTATAATAAGGTCTGGATTTGCATGGTATTTCTTCTTTTTTCCTGATATTTCATGGGAATTTATAATTCAACTTACAAAGAGTAATCTCTTGGGTTCATACTGACCCTATAAACAGAGGAAATATGCATTGATTCAGAAAGAGAATTTCCTTTTCTTTTTCTGTGTGTTCCAGAGCAATCATAGTCCCTGAATCCACCACTTCCTTTGAAAACACACTGAGAACAATATCTCAGAGAAACAAACTTTTTTAGAAAAGATATAGGCCAATACAGAAAAAAAATTAAATAAGAGATTGGTGGGGGTAGGAGGGTAAATAGGAGTATAGGAATGTTATAGTCCCTGGTGGTGTGAAGCAGACAGAGCAGTCATAGTTTCTATCCTTTTGTCACTCATTTAAAATTGTACTTTTGGGATATTCTGGATGTTTCAAAAATCTTTTCAAGGCGTTACTGAATGTTGAGCAGTTTTTTATGGCTCCCTACTTTCTCACACATTTACTAACTGTGTGACTCTGGGCAAATCACTTAACCCTATTTGCCTCAGTTTCCTCATCTGTAAAATGAACCAAAGAAGGAAATGGCAAACCACTCCAGTATCTTTGCCAAGAAAACCGTGAATGGAGTCACAAAGAGTTTGACACAATTGAAACATAACTGGATGACACTTTCTTGAACAACTGACACTAATTATAGAATTATTATTAATTAATGGCCTATGAAATTCTTTTAAATTTAAAAGGGTTCCTCATACTTAGAACCTTCGACACCCACTAGCCTATCTACTACTGGAGATAATGTTAACTTAGAGACTGGGGGCACAATTTCAAATCTTACCTTAATCATACTGCTGTGGGATTATTTGTACAAGTCACTTAAGCTCTGAGGCATTGTTCATTCTTCTGTACAATTGGAATAGTGTTTCCCTATTTACATTTACTATGGAGCTGAGAAAAATATATTATAACCTTTAAAGTATTATATAAATCCAAGTTATAATCTCCCAGAAGAGAGGATTTTGGAAAGAGTGGCTCTCTCCTCTCTGACTCTATCCACTCTGTCTCAGTTCTGACTCATCAATTTTTGGAACAAAAAGGGTATTGGAGAAGGATTGGCACCCCCATTTCAGGGATGCTCATTCACCTTTGGAGGGTGACTTTTACCCAACTCTCAGTGACATGCACTGTAATTACCTCAGTAAAACCATCTCGATAGATAAATTAACCAGGCTGAGGGTAAATGACAAGTGACTTGGTGGGGATGGCTACTCTAAACATATGAAGACATCCCCTGGTGGAATAGTTGTATGAGAACAATTTGTTCCAACAAAACATGAAGGCATTCTGGAGTGCCTAGAGCTTGATCAGCCATCAAAAAAGCCAAGAAAATTCACTGACTCCTAAGCCACCAACAGTATTACTGAATTTCATTTTGCCACTGGACTTCAATGACTAAGGAAGAGAGATACAACTCTGCTTCACTTAAATCTAGTTCATGAGGATCTAGACAGCACCCTGTGATGTCATTGTCCCTCTTTGAAAATGAAGGATGGGGGCAGCTGGGTGGCTCAGTGGATGGAGAGCCAGCTCTAAAGATGGGAGGTTCTAGATTCAAATCTGGCCTCAGACAATTATTATTAGCTATATGACCCTGCATAGTATTGATTCTAAGATAGAAGATAAGAGTTTTAGAAAAATGGACAAACAATAATCCACATTAGAGGAGCCAGAAAAAGGGAATCGTTTTTTTTCCCTTTAGTCAAACTTGTTCAACCCCCAGCCACTGTTACATTTAGAATCTCATTTGAGGATCCATTTCTTTGAATTTAAAATTTTCTTTTCTCTAGTTGGGAGTTTAAATATTGCTTTAATTCTTCTTTCAAGAATATCTAGAGCAATTTTTCTCCATTATTGCTATAAGAATTAAAGATATTTTTATTTTAAAATTATATTTCAGAGTTAAAATGTTATTTTAATGTTCTATTATATCATGTTTGCATTAACAAGCTCCTGAATAGGAATAGATGGATTAGCAGCAGGTCACAGGAGACCTAGGTCTATTCAACAAGTCACCAAACTAATAGAGTTATAGGGAAAACTGCAGTAAGGATGACATTTGTGATTAGATGACAATGATGATATTTACTTGTATAATATGTACTTTGTACATAATTTTATATATTAATGCTATCTGTTAATTATTTCATTTTTGATTTTATTGTTTTATGGTTCTCATGTTTCTTTTCTATTATATTTTATTATAATACTTATTATATATTTTAGTTACACCATTGTATTAGCTATTCATGCTTGCTGGATTTGGAGAACAATTGGGAATTATCCTTAAAGAGTTATAAAACTCTGTATACTTTTTCATCCACCAATACCACTGTTAGGTTTTTTCCCCCTAAGGTGATCAAGGAAGGAGAAAAAGAACCTGAGCATTCTAAAACATATATAACACCTCTCTTTGAGGTGGTAAAGAACTAGAAAATGATGGGATGTCTTTCCATTGGGGAATGCCTAAACAAGTTGTGGCTTATGATTATGATAGATTGCTACAATACTAGTAGGTTAATTTTGGAAAAAACATGGTAAGATTTACATGAAATTGTGAAGAGTAAAATGAGAACCAAGAGAATAATATATATACATATATAGAAATATATATATATATAGCAAAAGAAGTGTTATTTGAAGAATGACTTGTACGTTATATAT
>NW_025380672.1:0-10236 GCF_016433145.1 Gracilinanus agilis | reverse complement strand
TTTCTGATATGGGATTATTTAGGTATTCTATTTCTTCTGCTGTTAATCTAGGCAGTTTATATTTTTGTAAATATTCATCCATATCTCCTAGATTGTTATATTTATTGCCATATAATTGGGCAAAATAGTTTTAATGATTGCTTTGATTTCCCCTTCATTAGAGGTGAGGTCTCCCTTTTCATTTTTGATACTGTCAATTTGGTTTTCTTCTTTCCTTTTTTTATTAGATTGACCAGTACTTTGTCTATTTTATCTGTTTTTTCAAAGTACCAGCTTCTAGTCTTATTTATTAATTCAATAGTTCTTTTACTTTCGATTTTATTAATTTCTCCCTTGGTTTTTAGTATTTCTAATTTAGTTTTCATCTGGGGATTTTTAATTTGCTCACTTTCTAATTTTTTGAGTTGCATGCCCAATTGATTGATCTCTGCCCTACTTAATTTGTTAATATATGCACTCAAGGATCTAAATTTCCCCCTGAGTACTGCCTTGGCCGCATCCCACAAAGTTTGGTAGGATGTCTCATCATTGTCATTTTCTTCAATGAAATTGTTGATTGTTTCTATGATTCCTTCTTTGACAAATTGGTTTTGAAGAATCGTATTATTTAATTTCTAATTAGTTTTTGATTTTCCTGTCCAAGTGCCCTTACTAATTATTATTTTTATTGCATTATGATCTGAGAAGGTTACATTTATTATTTCTGCTCTTTTGCATTTGTTTGCAATGATTCTATGCCCTATAACATGGTCAATCTTTGTGAATGTGCCATGTGTAGCTGAGAAGAAGGTGTATTCCTTTTTGTCCCTATTTATTTTTCTCCACATATCAATTAGATCTAATTTTTCTAGGACTTCATTCACCTCTCTTACCTCTTTCTTATTTATTTTTCGATTTGATTTATCTAGATCTGACAGAGGAATATTTAGGTCTCCCACTAGTATGGTTTTACTATCTATTTCCTTCTTGAGCTCTGCCAGTTTCTCCTTTATGAATTTGGGTGCTATGCCACTTGGTGCATACATATTGAGCAGTGCTATTTCCTCATTGTTTATACTGCCTTTAATCAGGATGTAATGACCTTCCCTGTCTTTTTTAATCATATCTATTTTTACTTTGGCTTTGTCAGAAATCATAATAGCCACTCCTGCCTTCTTTTTCTCATTTGACGCCCAAAAGATTTTGCTCAAACCCTGAACCTTAAACTTGTGTATGTCCACCCGCCTCATATGTGTTTCTTGTAGACAACATATGGTGGGATTTTGGTTTCTAATCCACTCTGCTATTTGCTTCCGTTTTATGAGCGAGTTCATCCCATTCACATTCAGAGTTATAATCATCAGTTGTGCATTTGCTGACATTTTCAAATCCTCCCCCATTCCTACCCCTTCTCCTTAAACTATTTCCTTTAAAACCAGTGGTTTGCTATTAAGACCCTATCCCTTATCCCCTCCCTTGATTAACTTCCCTTTCTACCCCCTCCCTTATTTTTCCCCCCTCTTTTTGTTTTTAAAGGCCTTATGAATTCCCTCCCCCTTCTCCCCTCCCTTTTTTGACCTTCCCACTCCCCTGCTCCCCTTGGTTTATCCCTTCTGACTTTCTCAGTAGGGTTAGATAGAGTTTTTTATCCCAATGGATAATAAAGCTACTCTTCCCTCTCCAGGTAGATTACACTAAGAGTAAGGTTTTATTATTACCTCTTAAAGAGTGACTTTATTATCCATTCGGATAAAAAACTTTATCTAACACTACTGAGAAAGTCAGAAGGGATAAACCAAAGGGAGCAGGGGAGTGGGGAGGTCAAAAAAGGGAGAGGAGAAGAAGGGGGAGGGAATTCATTAGGCTTTTAAAAAACAAAAATAGGGGAATAACAAGGGCGGGGGAAGAAAGGGAAGTCAATCAAGGGAGGGGATAAGGGATACCAGCTCAAAGTAAACCACAGGTTTAAAAAAAAAAGAAAATAGTGTAAGAAGAAGGGGTGGGTCTAAGGGAGGATAGAAAAATGTCAGTGAATGCAAAACTGATCATTTTAACTCTGAATGTGAATGGGATGAACTCATAAAACGGAAACAAATAGCAGAGTGGATCAGAAACCAAAATCCTATCATATGTTGTCTACAAGAAACACATATGATGCGGGTAGACACACACAATTTTAAGGTTAAAGGCTTAAGTAAAATCTTTTGGGTTTCAAATGAGAAAAAGAAGGCAGGAGTGGCTATTATTATCTCTGACAAAGCCAAAGTAAAAATAGATATCATTAAAAAGACAGGGAAGGTCATTACATCCTGATTAAAGGCAGTATAAACAATGAGGAAATAACACTGTTCAATATATATGCACAAAGTGGTATAGCATCCAAATTCATGAAGGAGAAACTGGCAGAGCTCAAGAAGGAAAAGGATAGTAAAACCAAAATAGTGGGAGATCTAAATATTCCTCTTTCAAATCTTGATAAATCAAACCAAAAAATAAATAAGAAAGAGGTTAGAGAGTTGAATGAAGTCCTAGAAAAATTAGATGTAATTGATATGTGGAGAAAAATAAATAGGGACAAAAAGGAATACACCTTCTTTTCAGCTGCACATGGTAGATTTACAAAGATTGACCATAAATAGGGCATAGAATCTTTGCAAAAAAATGAAAAAGAGCAGATATAATAAATGTAACCTTCTCAGATCATAATGCAATAAAAATAATAATTAGTAAGGGCACCTGGATAGGCAAATCAAAAACCAATTGGAAATTAAACAATATGATTCTCCAAAACCAATTTGTCAAAGAAGAAATCATAAAAACCATCAACAATTTCATTGAAGAGAATGACAATGATGAGACATCCTACCAAACTCTGTGGGATGCAGCCAAGGCAGTACTCAGGGGCAAATTTATATCCTTGAGTTCATATATTAACAAATTAACGGAGGGTAGAGATTAATGAATTGGGTATGCAACTCAAAAAATTAGAAAGTGAGCAAATTAAAAACCGCCAGATGAAAACTTAATTAGAAATACTAAAAATTAAGGGAGAAATTAATAAAATTGAAAGTAAAAGAACTATTGAATTAATAAATAAGACTAGCAGCTGGTATTTTGAAAAAACAGATAAAATAGACAAAGTACTGGTCAATCTAATAAGAAAACGGAAAGAAGAAAACCAAATTGACAGTATTAAAAATGAAAAGGGAGACCTCACATCTAATGAAGTGGAAATTAAGGCAATCATTAAGAACTATTTTGCCCAATTATATGGCTACAAATATAACAATTTAGGAGATATGGATGAATATTGACAAAAATATAAATTGCCTAGATTAACAGCAGAAGAAATAGAATACCTAAATAATCCCATATCAGAAAAAGAAATTGGACAAGCCATCAAAGAATTCCCTAAGAAAAAATCGCCAGGGCCTGATAGATTCACAAGTGAATTCTATCAGACATTCAAAGAGCAACTAATCCCAATACTATACAAGTTATTTGATATGATAAGCAAAGAAGGAGTCCTACCAAATTCCTTTTATGACACAAATATGGTACTGATCCCAAAGCCAGGTAGACCAAAAACAGAGAAAGAAAACTATAGACTAATCTCCCTAATGAACATAGATGCAAAAATCTTAAATAGAATATTAGCAAAGAGACTCTAGCAAGTAATTAAGAAGATCATCCACCATGATCAGGTGGGATTCATACCAGGAATGCAAGGATGTTTCAACATTAGGAAAAACATCCATATAATTGACCATATCAACAGCCTAACAAACAAAAATCACATGATTATATCAATAGATGCTGAAAAAGCCTTTGACAAAATACAGCACCCATTCCTATTGAAAACATTGGAAAGTATAGGAATAGAAGGACCTTTCCTAAAAATAATAAACAGTATATACCTAAAACCATCAACAAGCATTATATGCAATGGGGATACATTAGAAGCCTTCCCAATAATATCAGGAGTGAAACGGGTATGCCCATTATCACCTCTATTATTTGACATAGTACTAGAAACACTAGCAACAGCAATTAGAGAAGAAAAAGAAATTGAAGGTATCAAAATAGTCAATGAGGAGACTAAGCTATCACTCTTTGCAGATGATATGATGGTATACCTAAAAAATCCTAGAGAATCAACTAAGAAGCTTGTAGATATAATCAATAACTTTAGCAAAGTTGCAGGATACAAAATAAATGCACATAAATCATCAGCATTTCTATATATCTCCAACACATTAGAGCAGCGAGAGGTAGAAAGAGAAACACCATTTAAAATCACGCTAGACAATATAAAATACTTGGGAATCTATCTACCAAAACAAACACAGCAATTATAGGAAAACAACTACAAAACACTTTCCAAACAAATAAAACTGGATCTCAACAATTGGAAAGCCATTAATTGTTCATGGGTAGGATGAGCTAACATAATAAAAATGACCATTCTACCCAAATTAATTTACCTATTTAGCGCCATACCTATCAAATTATAAAAAAACTTCTTTACTGAATTAGAAAAAACTATAACAAATTTCATTTGGAATAACAAAAGATCAAGAATATCAAAGGAAATAATGAAAAAAAAATGTGAAGGAAGGGGGCCTAGCAGTACCAGATAATAAACTATGCTATAAAGCAGCAGTCATCAAAACAATATGGTACTGGCTAAGAGATAGAAGGGAGGATCAGTGGAATAGACTTGGGATACATGACATCAGCAAGACAGTGTATGATAAACCCAAAGAGCCCAAGTTCTGGGGGAAAAATCCACTATTTGACAAAAAGCTGGGAAATTTGGAAAATAATATGGAAGAGATTAGGTTTAGATCAACATCTCATACCCTACACCAAGATAAATTCAGAGTGGTTGAATGACCTGAATATAAAGAGGGAAACTATAAATAAGTTAAGTGAACACAAAATAGTATACCTATCAGATCTCTGGGAAAGGAAAAGTTTTAAAACCAAGCAAGAGTTAGAAAAAATTACAAAATGTAAATTAAATGGTTTTGATTATATGAAGCTAAAAAACTTTTGTACAAACAAAAACAATGTAGTCAAAATCAGAAGGGAAACAACAAACTGGGAAAAAATCTTTATAACAAAAAACTCTGACAGGGGTCTAATTACTCAAATATACAAGGAGTTAAATCAATTGTACAAAAAATCAAGCCATTCCTCAATTGAAAAATGGGCAAGAGATGAATAGGAAATTCTCAGGTGAAGAAATCAAAAGTATCAAAAAGCACATGAGAAAGTGTTCTAAATCTCTAATAATTAGAGAAATGCAAATCAAAACAACTCTGAGTTATCATCTCACACCTAGCAGATTGGCTAAAATGAAAGAAGGGGAGAGTAATGAATGCTCGAGCTGATGTGGCAAAATTGGGACATTGGTGTATTGCTGGTGGAGCTGTGAACTGATCCAACCATTCTGGCTGGCACTTTGGAACTATGCTCAAAGGGCTATGAAAGAATGCCTGCCCTTTGATCCAGACATAGCATTGTTGGGTTTGTACCCCAAAGAGATCATATATAAAAAGACTTGTACGAAAATATTTATAGCTGCACTTTTTGTAGTGGCAAAAAACTGGAAAATGAGGGTATGCCCTTCAATTGGAGAATGGCTGAACAAATTGTGGTATATGCTGGAGGAGTTCCAGGTGAACTGTAGAGACCTCCGGGAACAGATGCAGATGGAAAGGAGCAGATCCAGGAGAACATTGTACACAGAGACTGACATACTGTGGTAAAATCGAAAGTAATGGACTTCTGTACCAGCAGCAATACAATGACACAAGACAGCTCTGAGGGATTTATGGTAATGAACGCTACCCACATTCAGAGGAAGGACTGCAGGAGAGGAAATATATAAGAAAAACAACTGCTTGAACACATGGGTTGGGGTGGACATAATTGGGGATGTGGACTAGAAACAACCACACCAATGTAACTAACAACAATATGGAAATGGGTCCTGAACAAGGACACATGTTACAATCAGTGGAAATGTGCATCAGCCATGGTTAAGGGGAGAGTGGGAGGTGAAGGGGGTATGAAGCATGTAATCAGGTTAAAAATGAATATTAATAAATGTATAAAAATTAAAAAAAGACAAAAAAGTAAAAAAGAAAAACTATTACAATGGTCCCCATCCCCCAAAAAAAGAATATTACTCAATTTATTGTTGGACTTATTGTTTCAAAAGTTTTCATACTGTAAGAAAAACATAAATATTAGATTTCTTAGTTTTGATATAAAAGCTACATGAATAGATTACAGATTATTTTTTCCCTTTTCATTTAGTAACCTTTATCAGATATTCATGTTATGTTTTTTTGACTGAAGCTTCATTGAGGTTCCATTATTATTATTTCTATTAATAACTTCCTAACAATTGGATATAGAATTATCTAAAACATGGTTATGTTTGAATTCCATCCAATCAACAACAAAAATTTTACTTCCCTTATACCTAATTTCTTCATTAGTAATGTGAAGGAATGGAATAAGCATTTATAGTACTTCTTACTATGTGTCAAGCATTGTGCTAAGTACTTCACAAATATATCATTTGATTCTCACAATAATTCTGGGAGGTATATCATTTTTTCCATTTTATAATTGAGGAAATTGAGGCAAAAAGTTGTGATATGCCCAAGGTCATGCAACTAGTAAATTTCTGAGATTAAATTTCAATTCATTTTCCTGCCTCTAGGCCCAGTTCTTTATTAACTTTCCCCTCCTATCTATCAGGATAATAACATTCAGAGAGTCTACTTCATATGGCTATTATGAAAATGAAATTAATATATATGCATATCACATATATAAATCTTGAACATATAAACTGGTATGTCTGGATTTTTAGGGGGGAGTGCTCTTTTCAGGTTTTTTTAAAGCCTTACCTTTTGTCTTAGAATCAATACTATGCATTGGTTCTAAGACAGAAAAGTGGTAAGGGTTAGGCAATGGGGGTTAAGTGACTTGCCCAGGTTCACACAGCTAGGAAGTGTCTGAGGGCAGATGTGAATCTAAGACCTCCCATCTCTAAGCCTGGCTCTCAATTCACTGAGCCACCCAGATATCCCTGCTTTTCAGTTTTATTTACTGCTCTTAGTCTTAGTCTCATGGAAAGTTAATTTTCTTATCAACTACTTTACACTGGTTTGGAAATTAATATAGTTGTAGTATTCAGCTATCTCCTACTACATTTTGCTAATAAGCTTAATTTCCAGAGCAGTTGTTTCTTTCTCAACTAAAGCTTTTACCTTGGCAAGGGAATAAAATATTTTCTGGCAATGGGGTTTTGAGATGCTTTGGTAGTACTTTAGTTTTCTTAGCTGTAGTGTGTCATTGTGGTGGTTGTTTTGGATCATTTAAGTGCACCTGACACACGATGTTAGCTTGGGTTCCTGTTTCTACTTTCCAGAATTTCTAGACTGAACAAATCAATCAAATTGAATTTATAATATTGATATGCAATATTTTCTTTTCTTTATCCTTTCTTCTAGTGTGGCATTGATTTTGTCATTTTGTTCAATCAGTTGGTGATATAACTGTACATAAACAGTTGATTCTGAAATGACTTTAGTTTAGACAACTGATTCTGAAATGAAATTAGTTCCTCAAGATAAGATATAATCATTTCATTTTTTGTGATATCTGTACTGTGTCTAGTTCCATTTAAACATCTTTTAAAAATATTCATGTTGAGTAGGAATATGTAGCAACCATTAGATTCATTTTACTTCACAGAGATTACTTTAGAATAGGATTGTAATGATCATCCAATGAAGAGTGCATGAAACTTCCTTGGCAATGCCCAAGGGATATGCATAGCTGTCATTGAAGGGATTGGTACTCTGGGATGATTCAACAATGACCCTTAGCTCCTCCTTCTTCCCTCTTATGACTGGATCATTTAAAAAGGAGCAACATCTTCCTGCTTCTCATCTTCCTTGTCTTCTAGCATGTAGTATTCCTTCTTTCATTAGGGTTAAGGAAAGGAGCCTCTGCTTACCCTAGCAGTGTGAGGATTCATCTCCTAAAATGGACATATATTCTTTAAGCTCAAGAAAGCTTGGGCATAATCACTTATCTACTTATAACTTTTAAGAATTGATTCAAAAAGAACAGAAACAGCAGAACTATTGAGATGACCACTACTACATAAATGAAAGATCTTCAAAAGATCTCAGAATGTTGACAAATAGTGACCTCTCATTTTTTGAATGACAAATGATGAAATGTCTTATTCCTTGTGGTAAAAAAAATGTCATACCTGGTCAATATTTTGGTTTGTTTTATTTTTATTTTGTTGTCATTCAATCATTTCAGTTGTGTCTGACTCTTCATGCCCCCTTTTAGGGTTTTCTTTTTTTTCTTTTTTTTAAACCCTTACTTTCCATCTTGGAGTCAATAATGTGTATTGGCTCCAAGGCAGAAGAGTAGTAAGGGTAGGCAATGGGGGTCAAGTGACTTGCCCAGGATCACAAAGCTGGGAAGTGTCTGATGTCAGATTTGAACGTAGGACCTCCCATCTCTAGGCCTGGCTCTCAATTCACTGAGCTACCCAGCTGCCCCCCTTTTAGGGTTTTCTTGGCAAAAATCTTGAAATGGTTTTGCCATTTCCTTTCTCTAGATCATTTTACAGATGAGGAACTGAGGCAAACAGAGTAAAGTAACTTGCCCAGAATAACAAAACTTGTAAGTGTCTAAAGTCAGATTTGACTTAGAAAATCTTCCTGATTCTAAGCTCAGAGCTCTATCCTTTGTGCCATCTAGCTGCCTAACACATAAAGTAAATTTGTTTTTAACATATTTGTGTTTTATAAGGAAGGGAGGATGGGAAAAGCTGAGTAGCCGTTAATGAAATACATGGAATGAAAAAGAAATCAAAACATTTTAAAAGTGGCACAAAATAATGAAGAGATGAGAGGTGAGATCATTAACAATAGAGGTTAGTTATTGCTTGGATAAGCTTATATATGTACATATATATGTATACATTTCTTTTTATTTAACCCTTAACTTCTGTGTATTGGCTCCTTGGTGGAAGAGTGGTAAGCAATGGGGGTCAAGTGACTTGCCCAGGGTCACACAGCTGGGAGGTGTCTGAGGCCGGATTTGAACCTAGGACCTCCCATCTCTAGGCCTAACTCTCAATACACTGAACTACCCAGCTGCCCCCATATGCATTTCTAAATAGAGAAAAATAGAAATAAGTAGCTTAAGAGATAAATAGATGTTAGATACATGGATAAACAGAGAAGATAAGTAAAGATGTCCCTCTCAGACTTCATTGGATTTTCTGGTTGTATGGGATAAGTAACAGAGGCAAAGATTATATGAAACTTTCTTATCCCATGCACATCACATTTGCCCTTTGCAGAAGGAGACTTTTTTTCAGGTATAAAGATATATTTTTTATACTTTAGAAAGTCTGTAAGGACTTGAACAGCTTGATTGTTTTTGAAAAAGCCAACAAAAAAGTCATTTCTCCAGCACATAGGTTGCTTCTGCACATTTTCTCCAGTCAATAATTTGAAGAGACAAATAAGAAAATCTTGGGGGTTTTTTGTTTATTTGTTTTTAAATGGGGAAACTATGGATCACAGAATTGATCAGAGATTATTGAGGAAATAGATCTTTCAAATGTACCTTACTTGCAAAGATTAAGTACTTAGAACAGTGCCTGGCACATAAGTGCTATATAAATGTTAGTTATTTTTAATTTTGGAAATAAATTGATTAATAAATACATAATCATATTTATAGGTATATACATATGTATTCATCTGTATGCTCTCTCTTGCTCTCTCTTTCTCTCTGTCTCTCTCTCTCTCCATCCATCCATATCTTTCCCTGAGTAAAGTAAATAATCAAGGTTGTTATTCCTCATCCAATGTATCTGTGGTCATTATATCCTAAAGTTTGATAGATGGAATTTTAGTAGCTAAATACAATACCTTATTATTTTTAAGACAAGTTAGTATCAGGTTATGCTTATATAGCTGAGTCTCAGAATGAGCCTAACCTAATAGGCACAATAAATTGATGAGCAGGTATATCAGCCTAGCTACCCCAGTTTTATCATAGAAGCGGTGATTCATGTTTGTTTTCAAATCTTTATTTTTAATTCATCCATCCACAATTAAAACACTGTGAAACTCAAAGAAGAACATGTTCTCCATATATATGTATATATATATATATATATATATATATATATAT
>NW_025380671.1:0-2625 GCF_016433145.1 Gracilinanus agilis | reverse complement strand
TATAGGGGCAGCTGGGTGGCTCAGTGGATTGAGAGCCAGGCCTAGAGACTGGAGGTCCTAGGTTCAAGTCCGGCCTCGGACACTTCCAGCTGTGTGACCTTGGGCAAGTCACTTGACCCCTATCGCCCACCCTTACCACTCCTGGGCTAAGGACGGTCCCTAGCCTGGATGAAAAAGGAGGAGGGTTGGGCGTGGGGCTAGCAACCCCACCCTGTAAAAACTACATCTGCTAAAGAAACTGCAACCTAAAGTAGGGGCAGCTGGGCTAGCTCAGTGGATTGATAGCCAGGCCTAGAGATGAAAGGACCTAGGTTCAAATACGGGCTCAGACACTTCCCAGCTGGGTGACCCTGAGCGACCCATTGCCTACTGGTTGTGGCCCTATGCTCTTAGAATGGAGTCCCAGGATAAAAAAAATATATATATGTATATATATATCCCTATATCTTTTAATCTTTCTGGTTCTGTTGAGAATTGGATGTTATTTATTGATCTCAGAGATAGTATGAATGGAGGAGGGATTGTATGCCCAGGCCTAAGCTGGTTGTAACTGGTGAGGGAGAAAGCACACTCTCCTCTCACAGTTGTTGTTGGTATAATCTATGCCTCTCCTCCCTGACAAGCTTGGTTGACTAAGCTTGTCAGTTATTCCCTTCTAACAGTTTGCCCAGGCTGGGAACCCTTGAGAGGTTGTGTGGACGATTAACCTCTCTAGGTCCCAACCTGAGGTTGGATTAGTTGTTGGTAAAGGCTATTGATTAGCTATTGGAAACATTGTAATCTGACTGCGGATTGATCTCCCCTTCCCAAGGGCCTTGGTATAATAACCTCTCAGGAAAGGTACTTGTTGGTAAACACTATATTGAATCTATTGATGGGGTAAGGAAACAAGGTAACAGGATTGAGGATTTAGGAATCCTATTGCTAAATGATTGGCTATTCATCTAAGTTATTGATAAAGGTCTGGAGATTGCTAGGCTTGTAGACACTGGAGGTTCTTCACCTTCTCACTAACTCTGACCTGACTTGGCCACACAGAGATTAGGGAAGGCTATTTGATAGATGAATCAGTAAACTCTCTCAGCTCTAATAACAATGATGTTGATTGTTTCCTAGCTCTCTCAGTAGGATAACAGGTCATAGGTTTCAGGCCTACCCTTTTACCCTTCACCTCCCACCTTCCCAAGTCCCTACTCCAATCTGAGCTCCCTTGTGTTGCACTTGGGGGTATTTATAGGGCTGAGGCCAACTGCTTTTTGCCCTTGGCTCACAGCACCTGGGGACATTCCAAGATTCTCAACTGCTAGTCCTGTCATTTAAAGTGGCATCCATCTTGTCCCAGATAATGATTTTAACAGTTGGTATTTGTCCAGTCTGTTGTAGTGGGGAGTCTTTGCTAGGATTGGGTCTAATGAGTCTCTTCCAACTTTGAAATTTTGTCTGGAGCTATGTCATCCAAGGATTGACTGCAGGAACTGATAATGCTTACATGCTGGAGATGATAAGATTAGGGAGAGGTGGGTAATGCATGATCATTTGAAGGCCACATACTGAAAGAGAGATTAAAATTTGGTTCTTCTCTCAGAGGTGCCCTTCTATGAACAATGGCTGGAAATTGCTAAAAACTAGATTTCACTTTGCAGGAAACTGTCCAGAAGAGGAATGTGCTATCTCAGGAGGTGGTGACCTCCCTTTCTCTGGAGGGCTCCAAAGGAGAGGTGGAGGATCATCTATTAGGACGTTCCAAGAAGATGAGATTTTTGTTCTTTGCAAGTTATCCAATTCAAGCACTAAAAGGATGTCTGCCCTTCCATCCAGCCATAGCATTGCTGCATTTGTACCCCAATCATAGATAAACAGACTTGTACAAAAATATTTATAGCCGCACTCTTTGTGGTAGCAAAAAACTGGAAAATGAGGGTATGCCCTTCAATTGGGGAATGGCTGAACAAATTGTGGTATCTGTTTGTGATGGAATACTATTGTGCTCAAAGGAATAATGAACTGGAGGAATTCCATGTGAACTGGAAAGACCTCCAGGAACTGATGTAGAGTGAAAGGAGCAGAACCAGGAGAACATTGTACACAGAGATCGATACACTGTGGTAAAATTGAATGTAATGGACTTCTGTACTAGTAGCAGGGCAATGACCCAGGACAATTCTGAAGGACTTATGGAAAAGATCGTTGTTACCCACATTCAGAGGAAGAACTACAGGAGAGGAAACACAGAAGAAAAGCAACTGCTTGAACACATAGGTTGATGCGGACATGATTGGGGATGTAGACTTGAAATGACCACACCAGTGTAACTATCAATAATATGTAAATAGGTCTTGATTGATGACACATGTTAAAACCAGTGGAAATCCGCTTGGGCTATGGGGGGAGGCTTTTTAGGGGGGTGAAGGAGAAAGTAAGAACATGAATCATGTAACCATGGAAAATTTTTCTAAAAAAAAAATTTAAAAAATTAAAAAAAAAAAAAGGAAGAATCAAGGGGGCAGCTAGGCAGCTCAGTGGTTTGAAAGCCAGACTTAGAGATGGGAAGTCCTGGGTTCAAATGTGACCTCAGATGCTTCCTAGCAGTGTGACCCTGGGCAAGTCACAATCCCCACTGCCTAG
>NW_025380670.1:0-4894 GCF_016433145.1 Gracilinanus agilis | reverse complement strand
GATTTTAAAACCAAGCAAGAGTTAGAGAAAATTACAAAATGTAAATTTAATGGTTTTGATTATATTAAGCTAAAAAGCTTTTGTACAAACAAAAACAATGTAGTCAAAATCAGAAGGGAAACAACAAATTGGGAAAAAATCTTTATAACGAAAAACTCTGACAGGTGTCTAATCACTCAAATATACAAGGAGTTAAAGCAATTGTATAAAAAATCAAGTCATTCCCCAATTGATAAATGGGCAAGAGACATGAATAGGCAATTCTCAGGTAAAGAAATCAAAAGTATCAATAAGCACATGAGAAAGTGTTCTAAATCTCTAATAATTAGAGAAATGCAAATCAAAACAACACTGAGGTATCACCTCACACCTAGCAGATTGGCTAAAATGAAAGAAGGGGAGAGTAATGAATGTTTGAGGGGATGTGGCAAAATTGGGACATTGATGCATTGCTGGTGGAGTTGTGAAATGATCCGGCCATTCTGGCTGGCAATTTGGAACTATGCCCAAAGGGCTATAAAAGACTGCCTGCCCTTTGATCCAGCCATACCATTGCCTGGTTTGTACCCCAAAGAGATCATAGATAAACAGACTTGTACGAAAATATTTTTAGCTGCGCTTTTTGTAGTGGCAAAAAACTGGAAAATGAGGGGATGTCCTTCAATTGGGGAATGGCTGAACAAATTGTGGTATATGCGGGTGATGGAATACTATTGTGCTAAAAGGAATAATAAACTGGAGGAATTCCAGGCGAACTGGAGAGACCTCCAGGAAGTGATGCAGAGTGAAAGGAGCAGAGCCAGAAGAACATTGTACACAGAGACTGATATACTATGGTAAAATCAAATGTAATGGGCTCCTGCACCAGCAGCACTGCAATGACACAAGACAGCTTTGAGGGATTTATGGTAAAGATGCTACCCACATTCAGAGGAAGGACTGCAGGAGAGGAAACATATAAGATAAACAATTGCTTGAATGCATGGACTGAGGAGGACATGAATGGGAAATAGACCCTGAACAAGGACACTTGTTACAACCAGTGGAAATGTGCGTTGGCCATGGGTGGGGGGAGAGCGGGGGGTGAAGGGGAAAGTAGGGGCATAAAGTATGTAAACAGATTAAAAATGAATATTAATAAAAAAATCTTTAAAAAAAACAATATAAAGCAAGAAACATTAAGTAAAAAAAAAATTGTAAGGTTGTAAACTACCTTCAGTGTGGGGCCAGATTATAAAGAGCTTTAAAGACCAGAATATATATTTGCTCCTAGATGTAATAGGAGCCCCTGGAGTTTACTTAGTAGTAAAGTAACATATTCCCATCTGCACTTAAGGAAATCACTTTAGCAGTTGTGCAAAAGATGGACTGGAATAAGAGTAAGATTTGAGGGATGAAGTATAATTAAGAGGTTTTTGCAGAAGTGTAGACAAGAAGTGAAACAGAGCTGAGCTCAAGGTTGTAGTTGTACAAGTAGCAAGAAGGGACAGGTTTTGAAGAGATGTTAAGGTATAAATTACAAGATTTAGCAACTGATTCGATATTTGCAGGAAGAGAGAACAAGGAGTCAAATGATCTAAATTCATTTAGCTTTAGAATTTGATGATTCTATGATGCTTATTTGTGAAATGTTGGGACCAGATCTCTTTTGATTTCTAAAATTATGAGATCTAATTAGTGAGGATAACCAAGAGTTGGCTGTGCTTTCATTAGTATGTAATCAACATAACATTTAGCATCCCTCCACTACAAAAAAAAAAAAACAAAAAAAAAAAACAAAAAAAAAACCTTGATCAAAATAATCCTTCCATGTTATCTTATAGACTCATATTTGGAAGAGAAATGTCATCTAGTCTAATATATAATTAAACAAAAATCTCCTCTGCTTCATCTGGGGGACATTCAATCTTTGACTGAAAATGTTCAGTGAGGCGGGGGTAGTATCCACTTCTCCAAGTTTGGATGGCAATAATGGTTAGGGAGTTTTCCCTTACATTAAACCCACATCTACCTTTCTACAGTTTCCAACCACTGATCCTAATTCTGCCTTTTGGGATCAAGTAAAATAACTCTAAATCTGCCTTTCAATTCAGAACCTTCCAAAAGTATAGAGAGCCAGCCTCTATATGGTAGGGGTTCTGAGTGGCGTTTTGCAGCATAGGATTGTTAAGACAAGAAAAAGAAAATGAGAACAACCAGACTAGTGGTTAGCCCAGGCTACTCCAAAGCTATGGGATTTGGATTTTATTTTATACTGGTTTCAAACAAAGAACACAAAGAGTCACAGCTGTGAAGGGGTTACAAATCATACACAATCCATTAAAGTCTAAAAAGTAGAGATATAGTTACAAGGACAAGGGCCAAATTCCAACCACCAATTAGTAGGGGTTAATTCTGGGAGCAGAAATATATTTCATGGAGATGTTTACTAATTGCATTCTGCCTTGATTTACAGGTCTGCACCTGGTCAGATAGTCTGGACTAAATTGTCTGTCTAGGTCTTATCTAAGTAATATATTTTTTAGCGTTCAGGCTCTTCTTAATTATCAAGGAGAGAAATTGTTAACTCAGTAGCTGCTGGTCTGCTTAAGGACTCAAAGCTTTCCAATAAGAATATTGAGAAGAGGTGGGGATCTGAAAATGAGTCAAAAGAGGAGTCTCAGATTTAGATGGCCCATTTTATCTGCATCTGACATGCAGTACAGAAAAAACCATACACACAGTTTTACTTGCCGATGATTTTGTAATGGGATCCAGATAAAATATCTATTACAGGCTCTGTTTCTCTAAATGACTCCTAATAGCCTCTTGGAGGGGTCAAGTTGTTTTTGGATTAACCTACCTGCTGGTACCAGAGCTTTTCAGGGCTCAGGTGACCAGGACCAAACACAAAGACTGCCTCAGCATGGATTGGTCACGTAGGGAATCCCGATGACAGGGCCTAAACTTGACCCTATTTCTCCAATGGCTCTCTACATTCAATGGCTCTCAACACAAAAGCTTAATGATGGCAGTGGTGAACTATACTTCCTCCTCTTCTTCTCCACTCATCAAATCTTCTCTTCCACAGACTAAAACTATGCCATCCTTTTAACCAGTCTTGGTATAGAATGGTTTTGAGGCCATTCACCATCCTAACTGTGCCTTTTCTGGGTGTTCATTAGATTATCTATAATTTTTCCTATGAATCTGTCTCAAACCTTTTGCCTAAGATAATATGAATGAAGATGCTTTGTCTTATATGAGCTTTCAGAATTTCATACATTTTTCTATTTTTCTTATTTTTGCTCCAGTCAAGAGAATTTTAATAAATTAAAATTTTATAAGCCACTTATTTTTGGTTCCTAGTTTGTGGGTGGTGAAGGTGCAACTTCCTTTGTTTACACTTTGAATCCAGATTCATCTGACACTAACAGTGTTCTGCAGCATCTATCCTGAGATCCTGTTGTCATCATAGCCGTGCCACCCAAGTTTAAAATTGTTTTTTTCTTTTATTTCAGTAACAAATCTCTACATAAGTTTTCCAAGGTTACATGATTCATATTGTCTCCCTCCTTCTCTTCCCTCCCCTCTCCTATAGTTGACAAGCAATTTCACTGGGTTTTACATGTATTATCACTCAAAACCTATTTCCATATTATTCATTTTTATAATAATCTTTTAAAACCAAAACCCTAAATCATATGCCCAAATAAACAAGTGATAAATTATATGTTTTTCTCTGCATTTCTATTCCATCAGTTTCTAGGTGTGGATAGCACCCTTTTCATAAGTTCTCAGAATTGTCCCGGATCATCGTATTGCTCTTAGTAGTAGAGTCTATTCCATTTGATTGTCCCACAATGTTGTACTCACTGTATAATATTCTCTTGGTTCTACTTATTTCACTCCATGTCAGTTAAAGTAGATCCTTCCAGTTCTTATAGAAATCAACTGTTTCATCATTTCTTATAGCACAATAGTATACCATCACCATCCTATGCCACAATTTGTTGTCATTCCCCAAATGAGGGTATTAACTTGGAAATAACACAGAACTACCAAAGTAGTCAGAAAAACCACTGTTTAATCAAGATAGGGTTAAATCTAATATTTTGCCCTTTACAGAGTCTGGCATCAAAACTTTAACAGGGTCTACACTCTGGACTCTGGGGACATTATCCCTGGGTATACCACCTTGCTAGATGATGACTCCAAGGAACAAAAAAATTTGATGAACCTATATACCATTTGGGGAGATCCAGGAGCAGGGAAAGATAATTGACATGACCATAGCTACAAGGAAATGGGAGTGTTCAAACTATACTGACAGGATACCATCGAGCTTGGGAAAGGAATCATAGCCAGAGGCTAGTAGGGTGTCAGGGAAGTGGCTACCTACAATGCATACTAAAAGGATGGCCCCCACCCAAGTGTAGATCTTCTTAGGAAAAGGTCTCTGATACAACAGGGAAGGCTACCTAAGACAAAAAGGGTACATAGCGTATGCTTAGCTCCACCTAGCTGGGATTGTCATTTACCTTATAGTCCATTATTCAGTCTGAAACAGCTGTCCTGAGATTCTCTTCAGGGTGGATTTGTGCAGTTTATAATTATTCTAAGCCCTGGGAGACTACATCTCCCTGGCCTCCCTGCTACAACTTCCCCTGATACTTCCCACTTCCTTTGTTGGAGGTGTCAGAGAAAGTAAAAAAAAAAAGTGAGAGTTTTTAGCGCCTTTTAGTCTCAAGACCCTGGAGGGTCTCTCTCTACCCTGGAGGCTCTCTACCTAGGACCCTACAGAGCTAGCGCTGGATCTCTCTCTCCTCTCTCCTCTCTCCTCTCTCCTCTCTCCTCTCTCCTCTCTCCTCTCTCCTCTCTCCTCTCTCCTCTCTCCTCTCTCCTCTCTCTCTCT
>NW_025380669.1:0-2836 GCF_016433145.1 Gracilinanus agilis | reverse complement strand
ACCCATTTTCACTCAGTCCTTGGTTCCCCTTTCTGAGTGTCCTACCCACTAGGAATCTTCGTGGAGTCGGTGGACGGCTTCATCTGGCGCCCATCGTGGATTGACACCTGAGAGGAAGACTGCAGTGCAGGACCTGGGACGGTCAACGGACCTCAGGTGGCCTCTGGGGTGAGTCGCTGACCACTAGAAAATGGGTCAGAAACTTTCTTCTCACACTAGTTACATACGATCGCTAAAATCCTTAGTGCACAGGCAAGGATACAGAGTACCAGAAGCTAAACTTCAGGCATTGTTTAAGGTGATTTTGAAATGTGAGCCCAAGTTACTAGAAATAGAAGTACTCAATGTACAACAGTGGGACCAACTTGGACAGACTTTAAAGAAAGCGCAAGAAAAGGGACTTAGAGTCGCATCATCAGTATGGTTAACTTGGAAGGTAGTTAGAACAGCTTTAGAGGCAGAAACCATTCAAGATTCATTGTCCCAACCTGCCTCACTCTTAGACTTTCCTTCTAACCTGAATTTCGTCTATCTTGCTCCACCCATCCCTCTGATGACTTCTTTTCCTTCACAGAATCAAGCTGACTCTCAGCTTGACCTTCCCCTCGAGCTATCTCCTGAGCTCCAGCCTTCAAAGGCTGATCCTCTGATTCCGCTTATTGCTTCCACACTTAAGCTTACTGATCCTCTACCTACCCTAACCTCTCCACTTTCATTTGTTCCTGCTGACTCTATCCCTCCACCATCTTACTCAGTTTCTCTTAGAGCCCATAGACTTTCTGACACTCAGTTTATTCCTCCTCCACCTCATGCAGCTTCTCTTGACTCTGATGAACTGACTAGTGCTCAGCCCACACCTCTTCTTCCTCCTTCTTCACTCAATACTAACTGCAGGTTTACAACCAGCCTAAACCTAGAAGAGAAAGCAGAGAAATCAGCTTCTCCAACAGAAATTAAAAATAATCCTGAGAATGCAAAAGTAAACTTAGAAAAGCAGAAAGATGTTGAATTCCAAACTCTTGAAGCTCTCAGGAACAGTGTCATTCAGTATGGTAATGCAGCCCATGACACCACGGCACTGATAGATGAGATTAGCCAGCAATCTCTACCACCAGATTTTTGGTATGAATTAGTTGGATTTGTGCTTAATGCCAAAGATTTCATAATATGGAAGTTATTGTTTCAGGAATTATGTGAGGAACAAGCTAGAATCAACAAAAAACACCATGTAGATATTGCCTATGATGAATTAACTGGCACAGGTAAATTTATAAATCTCACTAGGCAATTGTTATATTCAGAGCAAACCTTTAATCCAATTGGACTAGCTGCTCAAAGAGCATGGCAGATTGTAACTACAAAACACAATGCTACAGATTTCTTTAAGGAGACAACTCTTCGCCAAGAGGCTATAAAAGCATGCCAAGACATAAAAACTTTAGACCACAAGAATCTGATGGCAGATCGATTTAAAAAGACAAAACCTGTCTGCTTTGCTTGGCACAAAGCTGGACATTTTACAGGATCCTGTCCCAAATTAAAGTTGAAGTGGACTCATAAATTTTTCAAAGGGTGTCCCAAAGTACAGCATTGGGCCTCACCATATCTCCTGAGAACACAGACTAGGACAGCTACAACCAAACAGCATTTAAACTGTTTGGGGGGCCAGCCTTGAGCCCCTTAAAAATTCAGGGCACCAGAGATAAGTCTTTGATTCCCCAAAAACTTAACTCAGGTAAGAGTAGAAGCCTCATTTCTCAGGGACTAAAAACCTGCCCTGAGGTCATTGGTGAAAATACTAAGGGAAAGATACTAGTCAAATCCAAAGCATTTCACATTTTTTCAATTGGAAATGCTAAAAAATATTTCCACATGAAATGTGAGCCACCAGTCTAACATTTTTCATTGTTTATTTTATTTTTCATCTGTAATGAGGCATTTGATTTTACATTTTTCTTTTCTTTCCTTTATTTTTCCCATTTTATCTTTTCACTCTACTTTGGATACTGATGTATATGGGAATCAGTACCAAGATTTTGATTTTGTAGATTAAGATAATTTTTTATATATTGGCTCTATTTGTTTATCCAAAAGCTTAAGGATGTAGGAACCTACAAGTATTTGGTAAACATCACGGGCCTAGTATGAATGATTTCAGAAGTAGGGACCGAGACAGAGCCTTTACAACTTGCCAGAAAGCCTAAGATCGAAAGAGACCTAAAATCCATAGAAGACAGATGGATGTTGGTTACTAAGGTCCTGGTTGGAGGTAAAAGGACGCAGTGTTTTGACACCCTCAAACGCAGGTCGGCCTTCTACCAAGTTTCCAACTAATATCTCAATGTGGCTGGCATCTTGGCTCCACCATCCCGAAAATCTGACATAAAATCAGACAGGGAAATAAAACTTCCCTTTTGTCTCAAACTAGACCCTTCTTTCACTTTAAAGGCTTGACAACTTCTTACACCCTTGATTGCCAATGGATAACATACTATATCTCCCACATGCTTGGGAAACTGTAAGTTTCACATTAATTCGGGCCTTCTTACATTTTCTGATTTGAAATTTTATTTTCCAACATTATTTTTTTTTAACAAGAATCTTCTGATTTGCTAGATTTCACTTTGCATCTTTTTCAAATTTTTAATCCTCTTCCTTCAATCACAGTTTTTACTTTTGTCTTTGAGATTTTCCCTTTTCCCTTTTCCTTTTAGAATTTTCCATTCTCTTTTGTTTTTAAATTCATTTTTTCCCCCACTCACTCTAATAATTTTTTTTTCTTCTAAAAAAAAAAAAGGGGGATATGTAGCAATCCAGGTATACATTAATTGTGATA
>NW_025380668.1:0-6560 GCF_016433145.1 Gracilinanus agilis | reverse complement strand
CTTTTTTCCTGTGTAATTCTGTGAATTTAATTCTGTACCTTTATTCTTCACATTTAAAAACATCCTGTGATGGGCTTTGCCAACTGCCAAAGGGGCCCATGACATAAACCAGTTTAAGAACCCATGTCCCACAGTGACTCCTCCTAGTCTGGGAACCAGGGTAGAATGGATGACCTGCTTGGACTAAAAGGGAGTTTGGGGGCCTTATAGAAGGGCTCACTCAAGACCACAGGTAGCGAGGGGAAAGTGAATGGGACCTCATTCCCTGGTCTCTCCTGTGCTACATCCTAGCCCAGCCCCTGAGAAGAGGTCCAGAGCCCACGAGCTTCCACCTCAGGAGGATGAAGGGGCAGAGGCAGAGGGCTCTGGTTCCCCCTCCCTCATTGCTTTTTGGAATGTTGACTTCAGTCCAAGAATTCCCCAGCCCCCTAGAGTCCCACGGTCCCGACCCTCTTGGTCTCTCGGGATGACGTCAGTAACGGGGCATCTGTTAGTGATTACCAGCTTTGGGGGGAGTGTGGGGGGCTGTATTTCCAGCTATCCTGCCCCCAGGCTGTGGCTGTTGGGGTGGGGTGGGGGCCTGTTCCAGAAGGCTGTCCTCTTTGCCTCAACCTCCAGCCCAGGGCTCAGGGGCACAACGGCTGGGGCCTGTCAACTGGAAGGCCACCCCCCCTCTTCCCTCCCGGGCCGGCTGCCCTCCTGCTCCCAGCATCCTGCTTCGGCTCCCTCCTCAGCTTTCTCACAGTCCCTGAGACCCTCAGACAGCTCTGACTGTGGGAATCTGGGGCCAGGACTCAGGCCTGGGGTTGGGGGTGGGGAGGAGTTGTCTTGCTTGGAGGACTCTGGAGTCAGATTCCTTGGCATTCAGGCCTCCCTTATCCCCTTCTCCACTTAGAGCCACTTAAGTGGGTGACACGGATCCCAGCCTCTGGGGACCCTGGGCTTGGTCAGCTTTCTTTTGATCTCTAGTAGGGAAAATCCCCTACAATCTCCTGCCACACACCTACACCCAGACACTCTGTGCCCACCCACATATGTGCGCGCGCGCACACACACACACACACACACACACACACACACACACACACAAACACACTGCTTTAGCTGCTGCAACATCAAGACCCATCTCACTCTGGCCCCTGGGATTTGGAGTTCAGGCAGGCTCCAGGAGACTGGGTCTGCCTGAAATCTTAAACCATTGCATAAACAGAGGGAGAATTGGCCTGAAAGTCAGGAGAATGAAGCAGAGAAACAGTGGGCAGAGGGCAACTGGATTCAGAGTCAAGAAGATCTGGGTTCAAGCTAAACCTTACCTATCTATTTAACCCTGGGCAAGTCACAAACTCTCCAAGCCTCAGTATTCCCATCTGTAAAATGAGAAATATACCTTATAGCAGTGGTGTCAAACTCAAATAGAAAGAGAGGGGCCACTACTAATTCCTATATAAGGATGCTTGAAGGCTGCATAATACTGACAGTCTAAAAATATAATCTATGTTTTATTACATTTTTATTTATTTTGTTAAATATTTCCCAATTACATTTTAACCTGGTTCAGGCTCACTGGGAAGATTGGTAGGCCATATGTCGCCTGTGGGCATGTATTTGACACCTCTGCCTTTCAGGGATATAGGGAGGTTTAAATGTGATATAATCTATGTAAAATGCTTTACAAATTTTAAAGTACTAAATAAATGCCAGTAATTATTATTCTTGCCCCAGCCCTGCTGCTTATTGTGTGTCTTTGGGGAACATCACTTTAGCTCTCTGGGCCTTCCTTTTCCCCCATCTTTAAAATGGGCGAGTAAATCTGTCCTCAGACATTTCCCAACTGTGTGACTCTGGGCAAGTCACTTAACCTCAATTGCCTTAACCCCTTACCCCTCAAAGGTAAGGATTAAAAAAAAAAAAAAAAAGATGGGTGTGTAGCCTCTAAGGTACTTTCCAAAACCATTTTCATGTTGGTCCTGATGGAAAACCAGGGGAGTATGAAGGAAATATCTGCCTGCCTCTGTAGGAGCTACCGCTCAGTTCCTTTCTATCCTTCTATCTATGGTCATTAGTCCTCCAGGTCCCCATCATCTCTCAAACCCCATCTGGCTTGACTCTAAAACAGTTTTAAAATCTCAGCTGGTATCTCTCTGGACCTCAGCTTCCTCATCCGTTATGTGGGAATAATAACACTTGCTCTCTTGACCTCAAGGGATCTTTGTGAGGGTCAAATGAGATAATGGATGCAAAAGCACTTTGAAAACAAGAGTGCTACACAAACTAAGGCATCTATTATTGATATTTTTTCCCAGCCTCCTGTGGTGTTGGGAGCCTGGGGTCAGTATGGGTAGCATGCCGGGACAGCCTCCCAAAGACTAGAACCGCTTTCATTCTGAGTGACTTTAACCTGACTATGGCTGTTCTCCTGGCTTTGATCAGGAGAAGGGAAGGATTCAGCTCTAGGGGTAATCAGGAAAAGATGAGCTGGTACTGAGTGAGAAACACAACGTCACATCTTTGTGCCCCTCTGACCTCCCAGGGAAGCCAACTGAGTTTCCTCTCATTATTAGACAATCAACAACATTGATTAAGCATTTGCTGTGTACCAGGCACTATGCTAGGTGCTGGAACCACAAAGACCAAATGTCCTAAAGCCAACGATTTCTCTTTTCAGGAAAGTTCTATTCCCTTGACCTGGATAGTTGTGAGTTCAGTATTTGGTACAAGACTCAGCTTCTCAGCTGTCAGTATCCCTAACTACAAAGGTCTGACAACTTAGAAAAAAAACCAAACTCTTGCCTTCTAAGTCTTAGTTAGATGTTCTAAGACAGAAGAGTGGCAAGGGCTAGGCAGTGGGGGTTAAAGACTTGCCCAGGGACACATGGCTAACAAGTATCTAAGGTCAGATTGGAACCCAGGACTTCCCAACCTAGCTGCCTCCAGTCCCACAACTTCTGCTACAGACACCATCCCTGAGAGAGTGAAGAAGAGCTGAGCAGATGCCAAGATGGACAAAGTTGTGATCGCTGATCACTGTCTAAACTCTTGAGGGTTCTCTGTGGCCAAGACCTCATCTCCCAGAAAAGTTAGGAACACAAGATAATCTCAGGGGCACACACACACACACACACACACACACACACACACACACTCAATACAACACAATACATCCTGGGATAACACACAGATGAGGAGGAGGAAGCCACCCAGATTCCAAGAGCCACTTGGCCTGCCTCAAAGAAACACCTCACACACAATGTCTTTGCTCTGGGGTTCTCCCTTGGTTAAATCAATTTGTATCTCTGGAAAAGGAGGTAACCGCCTAGATGATAAATACCAGTCCAGAAACTTCTTGCACATTAAAGTGATGTATTATACTCTATAGTGCTCTGATGAATGAATATAAGAATAATCATGCATCAGGTTTTCTTTCTTTTTTTTTTTTAAACCCTTACCTTCCATCTTGGAATCAATACTGTGTATTGGCTCCAAAGGCAGAAGAGCGGTAAGGGCTAGGCAATGGGGGTCAAGTGACTTGCCCAGGGTCACACAGCTGGGAAGTATCTGAGGCCAGATTTGAACTTAGGACAGGGAGGTCTGGCTCTCAATCCACTGAGCTGCCCAACTGCCCCCCAGGCATCATTTCTAAGGGAAAATTTCCCTTGATCTAAGACACCTTCTGGCTTTTCTTTCTGGAAGGATGCTTCATAACTGTTTCAAATTATTTGCCACTATACCCCAGGACCTTGCAGATAGGCTCTAGGACAAACCTTGAGTAGTTTCTAGGATTTTTTTATTTCATCAAAAGAAAGATCTGATCTTGACTATGCCCAGAGGGCTAGTCTATCTTCTTCACTAATTTTTTAAGATATCATCTCTGAGTCTTAAGGACCTTGTAGAGACTCTAATGAGTCCTTTCCTCAAAGACTGGGGACAAAAACAAGAAGTGGCCACCCCTTGACCCACCCCTTGGCATCAATCCGGATGGGACAAGTTTAGGAAAGATCCTCTCTTTCCATTGTCTCACTCTTCCCAGATCAGCAGCCAACCTGCCAAAGGAATTGGGATTGGTTCCTTCTCCTGCCAGGTCTCCATTTTCCTTCTCTTCCATGTAGTAGAGAGTCATTTCACTGTAGAGCACCTGAAGGGGGAACCTCAGATTGAAAAGTGCCACATGAACTCTCTGAAAAAGGGAAAAATGGGTTACTAAAACTGCTTATTAGCATACTTATTCAAGCTAATGAAGGAATTAACAAGCATTAATAATAAAAATAAATTGGCTTGTGTGATCAATTAATGTAATTAATTCTGATTAATCAAATAATTAATCGAGCTGATTTATCTCATTCTTTGCTGCTTTTGAATAATTGAGCACCTTGCGAGTCTACAAAATAAAAACATATAAATAGATGAATGGAGTCGGCTATTTTAAATATTTAATAGACTTAATTAATGGAGCTCATTTTTTAGCATGATTTTAAAAAATTACTGGATTTGATAATACTGGAGAAGAATCAGGTGAAAATACAGTAAATGAATTGATCTGGATAGACCGCATTAAATATTTTAGCAAAAACAGGCCTTAAGGGTCATCTAGCCCCATCTTTCTCTTTTTAAAGAAAAGGAAACTTCTGCATAGGGGAGAGAAGGGACTTAGTTAGCTCATTAATGTCTCAAGGCTGGTAAGTAGCCAAGATGAGATTGGAACCCCAAGTTTTCCTTGCAGGCTGTGGCCTGGCGTTCTTCTTTCTGCACCTTCAGTCTGCCTTAGAGTCATTCTGCAGCCTCATACTCATGAGGCTTTGGCCCACAGACGCCAGCAACTGTTTCTTGGCCCTGACTGCCTTTTTGCCTTCTTGAGCTCCCCAGGGTTTTGCCCTTCAGCCACCAGGCCCTAGGTGGGAGGAATCTAGGCAGGAAAAGGCAGAGGAAACACTTGTGTGATCCCAATGTCCCAGGCCCTCCCTGTTCCCAGAAGTGGAAGGATATCCGGGCCTGAATGGCCGGAAACTGTAGGATGAACCACTTCACCCGGGAAAAACAGACAGGGTGGGGTTGAAGTGTAGTGAGGTGTCTCATTTTATCTCTCTGCCATATGCTCTATGCCATATTTGGAACCAAACAGGGGATTCCTCCATGGCTAAAGTGAAGCATGAAGCATGTAGCATGAAGAATTGGGGGGGTGGGGGAAGTGTGAGAAAGACTTCCTGCTGCTGTTCATGGTTGTGGATAGGAACAGGAATCATAAAATGATAGAGCAGATAAGGGAATTTAGCCATGAGCCGGGCCATCTCCCTCAATTTGCACATGGGGGAAGGGACTTGCCCAAGGTCACAGAGTACGTTAATAGAATCATGAGATTTTAGAGTCATCATAAAGGCAGGGCTAACACTCAGGTGTCTTGACACCCAGCCTGGTGCCATTACACCCCTGTTTGAGGATAGGTTCCTGAGAAAGTTTCAGAATGTATGTTCAGTACTGAATAGCCCAGATACAGTTCTGGGGAGGAATTTTAGCCCTTACCATCCTCACTCCTTCTCCTTGCCCTCCCATCTTTCAAGAAATTAATAAACTTTTATTAATTGCCTACTGTGTGCCAAGTACTGTGCTTCAGAAGGATCTTCCAACTGGGAGAGCTTGATGGGGTCCAGATGGGCACACAAGTGGTGATGGTTGGGGGGCGCTCACTCACTCTCCTCTATTCTTTGCAGTGTCCATAATGGTCTGGAGTCAGGAGGAGACTATGTGAAGGTAGGTGTTTTCCATCTTCTGAAAGTGAGGAAGGGGCTATAGTGCATTAGGGTGGGGCTTGATCAAGGACCTTATGTGGTTTGTAGAGTAGTGGGCTACCTCTTTCCAGTGTGATGCCTCAGAGAACACTTGAGAAAACAGAACCATAGAACAGTGGAAAGAGCACCAGTTCCAGAGTGCAAGGAACAGGGTTCAAATCCTGTCTCTGTGACCTGAAGCTCCTTGGGCCTCAGTTTCCTGATCTATAAAATGAAGGGTGTTAGATAGATGTGCAAATCTAGTTTTAGATTTATGATGATTTTCTTATGAAAACTCAGAGCTGAGATTAGAACCCAGACCTCTGGATTTCTAGCTTTGTGAGCTCTTTTCACCATCTGTCAAGTATTCCTTATACTTAAGGTGAGTTGAGATGACAGGATGATGTCTGGAAGACATCATATGAGCAATAAACTGAAAGAGGAAAATGTCTTCATCATATGGGAGAGAAAATAGAGGGTAGAACTAAAAACTAAGGCAGACGTTAACAGAGAGGCAGTTTTCATCTCAAATCTCAAAAAAAAAAAAAAAGGGGGGAGGGGGAGAGAAAGACAGAGCTGTCCAGCAGTGGAATGTGCTGCCTCATTATACTAGCGGGAATGGGTTCATAGTCCTACCCTCTTCATTTTTACAGATGAGGAAATTGAAGCCTAAAGGAAGGCAAAGTGCTTTGCCCAAGGTCATGTGGGCAGTGAAATGGCAAGATATGAACCCCAAATCCTCTGAGATCCTTGAAAGCAGGAACTCGGTCTTTCCCTTCCTTTCCTTTCCTTTCCTTTCCT
>NW_025380667.1:0-6441 GCF_016433145.1 Gracilinanus agilis | reverse complement strand
GAAAGGAGCAGAGCCAAAAGAACATTGTACACAGAGACTGATATACTGTGGTAAAATAGAATGTAATGGACTTCTGTACCAGCAGCAATGCAATGACCCAGGACAATTCTGAGGGATTTATGGTAAAGATGCTGCCCACATTCAGAGGAAGGACTGCAGGAGAGGAAACATATAAGAAAAGCATCTGCTTGAACGCATGGGTCGGGGCGGACATGATTAAGGGTGTGGACTCGAAAATACCACACCAATGCAACCACCAACAATTGGGAAATTGGTCTTGATCAAGGACACATGACAAAACCAGTGGAAAAGTGCGTCGGCCATGGGTGGGGGGAGTGCGGGGGGTGAAGGGGAAAATAGGAGCATGAAACATGTAACCATGTTAAAAATGATTATTAATAAATGTTAAAAAAAAAAAAAACATTTTACATGGAGAGCAGAAAGTGGCTCAAACCTGGAGTTGGAAGGTCGTAGGTTCAGTTCTGGTCACAGATATTTCCTAGTTGTGTGTCCTCAGTTACCTAGCTCTTACTATTCTTCTGTCTTGGAACCTATATTTAGCATCAATTCCAAGATGGAAAATAAGGTTGTTGTTGTGTTTTTTTTAACTGCAAAAAATATTTTTACATGTAATTGGGAAATATTTATCAAAATAAATAAAAATATATATTTTTAAATAAAAAAAATATTAAAAAATCAAAATGTTATTAGATTACTTAGTTTTTTTCTCTGAGTCAGATTTTTTCTTTTTTTTTTTAACTCAATTTTTGCCCCAAATTAACACAAACGTTAAATTAAGACAAGTGATGGTTACTTATGATTTCCAATGAGTGGCAGGTGGTATATCTTCAAATTTCTTCTGAAAAACCATTAGTTGTCCATTGCAAACAAGCCTTTCCAACATTAAGAGGCTATGATTGTATGAATTGGAAAGGGTGCTCTGCTGGAGCAGAGGCTCTATTGTGGGTAATCCAAAAAAATTAAAAATGAAGATAAGACAGCCTCAGTGATAATTCTGGGGTCTGATATCTGCAGCTAAACAGTGGTATCAGACAACATTGTAGAGAAACCTTAAATTTAGAATCAATTTATTTAAAAATTATAATGATTCTCAGATATATTTCTTTATACATTCTCTATGTATAAACATCTATTTTTCACAAACTATTTTCCTGTTAAAGTTGGAGGGATTTTGTATGGGTAGGGGACTAGGTTATGAGGGCTTTGAATGCCAGGAAGAGAATTCTGTATTTTATTCTAGAGGTTATAGGGAGTCACAGGAGTTTATTGAGTAGGGAAGGAATGGTCAGAACTATGTTTCATTTTAGTGATTAAATGCAAGGTAGATTGGAGTGGGGAGATATTTGAGGTAGGCAGACCCACCAGTAGCCTAATGGGTTCCCCATCACTAGAGGTCTTCAAATGGAAGTCAGATATCAGGGATATGGTACAAGGGATTTCTTTCCAGATGAGAGTTGGCTCAATTTAGAAAAACTATAAACATAATTGACATTAATAAAAAGGACAATAATTATATGATTGCATCGACAGATACAGAAAAAGATTTTGGACAAAATATAGCATCTATTTTTAAAAAAAAAACCTAGAAAAATAGAAATAAACGAACTTTTCTTTAACATGGTAATTAGTTTCTACCTAGAACAAAGAGCCAGCTTTACACAATGGGAATGAACTAGAGGCCTTACCAATTAGATCAAGGGGAAAGCAAAGAAGGCCATTATCACTACTACTATTTGATATAGTGATAGAAATGGTAGCTTCAGCAATAAGGCAAGTATATTTTTAAAAATGCAATGGAGAGTGAACAAAATTATCACTTTTTGCACATAATATGTTGACTTGGAGAATCTAGAATCAACTAAAATTAATTAAAGTAATATGGCAGCAAGGTTTCAGAATTTTAAAAATTAATCGACGAAAATCATCAGCCTTTCACTATATTCCCAACAAAGTCAGCAGGAAGAGATAGAAAGAGAAATTTCACTGAAAGTCCACTACAGAATGTATAAAAAACTAGGGGTTCTACAGGCTAAGACACACAACCTATAATATATAACATATATAATATGTATAATATATAACACACTACAAAACACTCTTTACACAAATAAAGAAAAACTTATAAATTGGGGAAGTATTAATTGCCCATAAGAAAGCTGAGCCAACAAAAATTATAATACTAAAGCTAGAGAAAATAATGAAAAGTTTCTGGAGTAATAAAAATTCAAGAAGTTCAAGTGAAATAATTTTAAAAAGAAGGAGATAAAGTAACTTAGCAGTACAAGTCCTTAAACTATACAACAAATAATATTTAAAATTACTTGGCACCCATTAAGAAATAGAGAGGTCCATCAGTTGAACAAATTAGCTCCATAATATATGAAAGAATACAAGCACATTCTCCTAATTTTTGACAAACCCAGAGACCACAATTATTAGGGTAAAGATCCACTATATAGCATAAATTACCAGGAAAACTGGAAAACAGTCTAGTAGAAATGAGGTTTAGACCAACACTTTATGTCATATACCAAGATAAGTTCCAGATATATGCATGATAAAAAGTCACATCATAAATAAACTATAAGAGCAGAAATTAGTATTCTTTTTTGATGGATAGGGAAAGACATCATGACCAAATAAAAGACAGTGAGGATTTTAGAAGATAAAATTAACAATTTTGATTACATATACTGTACTTTAAAAGTTTTACACAAATCTAGCACAGATTAGATTAGGAGGGAAAGAATTAAATGGGGAAAAAACACTTTGCATAAAGATAAAGGTTCCATTTCTATGATATATAAAGAATTTATTAACATTTTGAAAGAGGCCCAGGCCAGGTAACTTGACTACTCTCTCATCTCTGCATTTGACTTTGCACACTTTCTCTGCATTTGACTTTGCAGACTTTCTCAGCTGTCATTTCAGCCTGTAACTTCCCTCAGGGTCTGGGAGCTCCTCACCCTGGAATACCCATTTAACATCCTGGTCCTCTTTCTTCATTGGTCAATTCCTCCTTGGGCCTCCATTTGTGGAAGGATCCATTCAGTCTGGTCAACCTTCATTCTGCTCCTGGATCTGCTTCTAACTTTCCCACCTGTAATCCCATGCCACCAAATAGGTACCTCTGCTCCTCCCTTACTTTTTTAGCTCCTTTTTGTGTGTTCCTTTTTAGAATATAACTTCCTTGTGGGCTAAACCTACCTTTTTGCTTGTATTTGAATACCCAGTACTTTGCACAGTGCCAGGCACATAGCAAATATTTTGTAAATGTGTATTGCCTTGTGTAGTCATTCCCCAAATAATAATAAAAAATATAAACAGGTACTTCTCAAGAAAAGAAATGCAAGTTACCAATAGACATATGGGGTAAAAATGCTCCAAATCACTAATAATTAGAGAAATGCAAATTAATGCAACTCTCAGGTTTTACCTGATACTCATGAGCATGACAAAGGTGACAGAAATGGAAAATAACAAAAGTTGCAGGGACTACAGATATATTAAAGTATTTGTTTGTGGAACTCTGAATTGACCCAGCCATTTATACAAACAATTGGAAATTATCCCTCAAACGTTACTGAACTGTACATACTTGTTGACCCAACAATACAACTACTGGGCCTACAGCACCAAAGAAATCTAAGAGAGAAGAAAAGAACCTCTTCATACAAAAATATTTAGGGAAGCTCTTTTTGAAAAGATCAAGAACTAGAAACTAAGTGAGTATCCATCAACTGGGGACTGGCTAAACAAATTATGGTATATCGATTTAATGGAATACTGTTTTGTCATAAGAAATGATAAAAAGGCAGTTTCAAAAAACCTGGGAAGATAAATTGATACAAGATTATAAATATAAAAATTATAAATGTATACATTTATATATAAATATAAATAAATTGATACAGGATTAAGTAATCAGAACCAGAAGAGTAATTGATAAAATAACAGTATTACAGAGGACAGCTCAATCAGAGGATTGAGAGCCAGGCCTAGAGATGGGAGGTTCTAGGTTCAAATCTGGCCTCAGACACTGCCTAGCTGTGTGACCCTGGGCAAGTCACTTGACCCCCATTGCCTACTCTTACCACTCTTCCACCTAGGAGCCAATACACAGTATTGACTCCAAGATGGAAGGTAAGGGTTTAAAAAATAAAATAAAATAAAATAACAGTATTATAAAGAAAATCAACTTTGAGAGAACTCTGATTCATGCAATGATGAATCATAGTTATAGAGGACCAATGATTGAAGCATGCAACACACCACCTTTCAAAGAAGTGATGAAATAAAAAAGCAGACTAAGACATATATATTTATTTTAGACATAATGTATGAATTTGATTTGTTTGTGCATATGATACGCAGATTATGTTTTTTTGTTTTCTTTTTGTTTGTTTTTTTCCTCCCTCCCTCATGGCAAGAGGGGAGGGGAGGTGGAAAAGAGAGGAAATAAATGCTTACAAATTAAAATTAAATTAAATTAAACAATTTAAATATATAGTCACATACAAGGTGATGCTAAAGAGCAGAATTTGTCATCATAATTTCAGATAAAGCAATAATAAAAATTGATCATGTCAAGAAAAAGAAACAACATAGCCATGCTGTGCTAAATGATACCATGGACAATGGAGAAATAATCAGCAAATATATATGTATTAAATGGAAGTTTCTAAATTTTTAAGAAGCCATTGATAGTAATACAAGCACAGGAGTCTTTAATATTACTATCTTAGAGCCTGTTGAATTCAACAGAAAGATGAACAAAAGGAAAATATATAGCTGAACATATTTTTAAAAGTCAGATTTAACTAATCTGTGGTGACTTCTAATGGAAAATAATGAATATACACATTCTCAGTGTCTTATGATATCTTTCCAAAATGACCATGTGCTAAGACACAAAGGAATTTTAAACAAATGTAAAAGGCAAAAATAATAAACATCCTTTATATACTAAAAACAACAAAACCAACAATTAATAAAGAGAATGTGCTAAAGGTATAGCCCTAAATGGAGATTAACAGCTTTTGAATAAAAAAATAAGTCAAAGAATAAATTATAGAAGCAATAATTATGTTAAAGTGAGTGATAACATGACAAATAGATAGCATATCCACATTTATATTATGCAACTAAAGCAGTCCTCAGAAGAAAATGCTTTTTTCTGGAAAGTTGTCTTTTAAAAAAAGAAAAATAGAATCAATGAATTAAGCATGCACTTAAAAAGATTAGAGCAAAAAGAAAATGCAATCCTAAATTTCAGAAGAAGAATTTTGAAACTTGTAGGAGAAATAAAGAAAAATAATTTAATCTTTTTTTTTTACTGATTATCTCTCTTTTTTAAAACATTTATTAATATTCATTTTTAACATGGTTACATGATTCATGCTCCTACTTTCCCCTTCGTCCCCCGCTCTCCCCCCACCCATGGCTGATGCACATTTCCACTGGTTTTAACATGTGTCATTGATCAAGACAAAAATTTTAATCTTTTAATGAGAGTAATGAAAAAAAAAACTCCAAGCTGGTTTTATGAAATATTCAAATGAATTAGCAATCTCATTAATTTGCAAATTTCCCCTAATGATGATGATTACTGCCTGCCCATACCTGCCCATCTTTTTTTATTCTTGCCCATGTTTTCCTTCTACAAGTTCACCACAGAAGTCCACCTAATGTATTCAATGCTTTCTCCTGATAGCTTGAGATTTTCAGTGGAACTCTCTGTCTCCCAGTCATACCTTACTTCTTACCAATTGACCAGCTGATCTTTTCTTCCTATCATACAATTCATTGATGACATTTTAAAATTATGTTTTTCATTGAACTTCATTGATTTTATGTGGCAGCCTGCTGACTTCCACCATGCACTTCTCAATTGCTCTTTGTGTAGCATTCATTTTTAATTCATCAAAGACTGTTGTATTCTGTCACATTGCCATAAAGTAGCAGTAGCTGAATGTTGGTTTTATTTTCATGGGAACTTTGAGATTTTATTTAAAAAAACTAACAAAATTGATAAACCATTAGCTAACCTAATGGGAAAAAAGGAAGAGGACACAACCAAAATAAAATGAAAAAGGAAAATTCAAAATGGCAAGGAAATGTAATAATCAGAAAGTATTATACTCAATTATATTATAGGAAAGCTGAGAATTCAAAGTGAATAAATGAGTACAAAAACATAAAGCACTCAAGTTAGCAAAATAAGAAACAGAGGTATTAATCAAGTAAAACAAAAAAGGGAAAAAAAACAATTAATGAACTGCCAAAGGGAAAGAAACCAAAAAAATGAAAACTTTGGACCAAAAGTATTTACCAGTCAATTCTAGCAAATACAAAGCATGCCCACACTCTAAAAGTTATTCTTAAAAAATAAACACAGAAGGCATTCTACTAAATTTCCCT
>NW_025380666.1:0-1062 GCF_016433145.1 Gracilinanus agilis | reverse complement strand
AATTTATCTTGGTGTAGGGTGTGAGATGTTGATCTAAACCTAATCTCTCCCATATTGTTTTCCAAATTTCCCAGCAGTTTTTGTCAAATAGTGGATTCATGTCCCAAAAGTTGGGCTCTTTGGGTTTATCATACACTGTCTTGCTGACATCATTAACCCCGACTCTATTCCACTGATCCTCCCTTCTATCTCTTAGGCAGTACCATATTGATTTAATGACTGCTGCTTTATAGTATAGTTTGATATCTGGTACTGCTAGGCCCCCTTCCTTCACATTTTTTTTTCATTATTTCCTTTGGTGTTCTTGATCTTTTGTTATTCCAGATGAAATTTGTTATAGTTTTTTCTAATTCAGTAAAGAAGTTTTTTGGTAGCTTGATAGGTATGGCGCTAAATAGGTAAATTAATTTGGGTAGGATGTTCATTTTTATTATGTTAGCTCGTCCTACCCATGAACAGTTAATGGCTTTCCAATTGTTGAGGTCCAGTTTTATTTGTTTGGAAAGTGTTTTGTAGTTGTTTTCGTATAATAGCTGTGTTTGTTTTGTTAGATTGATTCCCAAGTATTTTATATTGTCTAAGGTGATTTTAAATGGTGTTTCTCTTTCTACCTCTTGCTGTTCTAATGTGTTGGAAGTGTATAGAAATGCTGATGATTTGTGTGCATTTATTTTGTATCCTGCAACTTTGCTAAAGTTGATTATTTCTACCAGCTTCTTGGTTGATTCTCTAGGATTTTTTAAGTAGACCATCATATCATCTGCAAAGAGTGATAGCTTAGTTTCCTCCTTGCCTATTTTGATACCTTCAATTTCTTTTTCTTCTCTAATTGCTACTGCTAGTGTTTCTAGTACTATGTTGAATAGTAGAGGTGATATGGCCATCCTTGTTTCACTCCTGATCTTATTGGGAAGGCTTCTAATTTATCCCCACTGCATATAATGCTTGTTGATGGTTTTAGGTATATACTGTTTATTATTTTTAGGAGAGATCCTTCTATTCCTATACTTTTCAATGTTTTCAATAGGAATGGATGCTGTATTTTGTCAAAGGCTTTTTCAG
>NW_025380665.1:0-6953 GCF_016433145.1 Gracilinanus agilis | reverse complement strand
ATGTCCTTCAATTGGGGAATGGCTGAACAAACTGTGGTATATGCGGGTGATGGAATACTATTGTGCTAAAAGGAATAATAAACTGGAGAAGTTCCAGGCGAACTGGAGAGACCTCCGGGAACTGATGCAGAGCGAAAGGAGCAGAGCCAGAAGAACTCTATACACAGAGACTGACATTCTGTGGTAAAATCGAATGTAATGGACCTCTGAACCAGCAGCAATGCAATGACCCAGGACAATTCTGAGGGATTTATGGTAAAGATGCTACCCACATTCAGAGGAGGGACTGCAGGAGAGGAAACATATAGGAAAAACAACTGCATGAACGCATGGGTCGGGGTGGACATGATTGAGGGTGTAGACTCGAAACTACCACACCAATGCAACTACCAACAATTTGGAAATTGGTCTTGATCAAGGACACATGACAAAACTAGTGGAAATGCGCATGGGTAGGGGGGGTATGGGGGGGGGTTGAAGGGGAAAGGAGGAGCATGAATCATGTAACCATGTTAAAAATGAATATTAATAAATGTAAAAAAAAAAAAAAAGGGGAAAAAAGAGAGAGAGAAAAAAAAAAAAAAGATTACATCTCACCCTATATATAGCTTATGTGTACATAGTTGCTTGAATGTTGTCTCCCTCATTAGAATATTAATTCCTTCAAGGTAGGGACCACGTTTTTGCCTTTCTTTGTATCCCCACAGAGTCTTACATATAGTAAGAGCTTAATAAATGTTAACTAATTGATTGAACTCTTAAACTAAATGAGTTCTCTAAGAGTTCTAAAAAATATAAGGCAATATTTTTATTTTACTCTAAACTTCTTCTTAAGCTACCTTAAGACATGAACAACCTGACACTGTCATGTGTACTGACATAAAGGAGACATGATTTCAATAGGTATACTCACAAATGACAAAGATCATATTCCTTTCCCCTACTCCACTCCCACCCACCCCCCTCACCCCTCACACTTATTCAAAAAATATATTACCTGGTGGTCAATCCTCTGGAGATGAGCCCCTTCACACTGAGTAGGCACAAAACCAGACACCATTCCATGTTTCAGGCTTAGTAGCATCAGCCAGAGCTCTTTTTGCAACAGCAAAGCATTCTTCAAAAATTCAAGGTCAAGTTCCACATGAAAATAGTGAGCCCCAAGGAAAAAGGGAGTCAAGTTGCCTCCATTTAGTAGTCAAATTCCTGAAGAAAGTTATCTATAATTGGTAGCTCCACTTTCTTTCATTCTTTTCTTAGCTCTCTTCAATAGTTTCTAACCTCAACTTTCAAATGAAAAGGGATCTCTCCAGTTATCAATGATCTTTTTTTTTACTTTTATTTTTAATGATCTCTTTTTAAAAAATATTATATTTGTTTTAATTCATCAAAATCTATCTTCTTACCCTCCAACTGCAGTCTCTCCAACCCCACCCAACCCCCACAACTGGAAACAAAACCCATTACAAACATGAATAGCCAATCAAAACATTTCCACATTGACTACTCCAAAACCAAAAATTGTCTCATTCTGCTTTGAGTTCTTCACCTTTCAATCAGGAGGCAAGTAGCATGTTTCATCATTAGTCCTATAGAATTGCGATTAATCATTATGCTGATAGTTAGGCACAAGAATATTCCATCACATTTATATGCCATAACATATTCATCCATTCCCCAATTTATGGGCATCCCTTAATATTCCCGTTCTTTACCACCTCAAAAAAGAGGTGCAATTCAAATATCAATAGTATGGAAATAGTTCTTGATCAATGACACATGTAAAACCCAGTGGAATTGCATGTCAGCTATGGGAGGGGGGAAGGGAGGGAAAGAACATGAATCTTGTAACCATGGGAAAATACCCTTGATTAATTAATTAATTAAAACTGTTAAAGGCTAAAAAAAAAAAGGCACAATTATTTTTGCATATCCTGTATGTTTTGCTTAGGGCTAATCCATAACTTAGCCTCTCTCAAATTCCTCCTCCCCTTTCTCTACTAAATGAAATATATTTCTATATAACCCACTCTGTCCTTCTTTTGAACTGATCAGAGTGAGATTTAAGTGTTAACAGCTTCCCATCCCCTCATCATCATGAACTTGAATAGGGAAAAAAATTACATCTACTTACACACCCTGATTATGTGAGATAATTTTCCCTAACCTTCTTTCCTTCTCTTCCTCCCTTCCTTCCCCTCCTCACTGTGTATTTCCCTTTCCCTCACTTTCTAGTCTTCTCTTAAGATCAAAACATAACAGAACCACTGCCAGGTCTTGTCCAATTGAACTCTATGACCCCAATGATGTTAGGAACACATCTCCCTATATTTGAAGATAAGCAGCTTATCTTTGTTTAATACTTAGTCATTGTTTATTCTTGTTTAACATTTAATGTTTCCCTTCACTGTTATGATTGATCTTCACGGTTTCTGCACAGCTCTAGTTTTTTCATCAGGAATGCTTTCATTACAGATCCATTTCTTCCAATGCAGCATTATTATTATACTCAGATGTGCTGGTTAAGTCATTCTTAGCTGTAAACTGTAATCCTTTGCCTTCTGAAATACTAAATTCAGAGTTGTCTCTTCCTTTATAGTGGTGGGTGCTAGATCATGCATGAATCTCACTGTGACTCCTCAGTATTTGAATTCTTTCTTTTTGGCTGTTGACAGTAATTTTTTCTTTTACATATAAACACTGGATTTTAGTAATGATATTTCTAGGTCTTTTAAGACTTAAAGAGTTTTTTTTAATTTCTACTTTGCCCTGTGGTTCTAAGTTAAGCAGTTCTCTTTTAAGATTTCTTGAAATACAAGATCTAGTATTTTGTCACATGGCATTCATGAAGTCCACTGATTCTTAAAAATCTTTGCTTCTCAATCTTTTTTCCAGGTCGGTTGTTTTTGCTATGAGAGATCTTAGATTTAATTCTTTTTTTAATCATTTAGCTTTGCTTTAATATTTCTTGTTGTCTCACAGATTCATTTGACTGTATTTGATAAAATTTAATTTTCAGGGAATTTACTGCTTGGCCAAAGTTTTGTAACTCTTGTTCTAAGCTGCTAATGCTAATTTCCCCACCTTTCCTGCCTCCTTCCCTTCCTTCTTTCTGTCCTTCACTCCTTCCTTCCTTCTTTTTCCCTATCTTTGTCTTAGAATCACTACTAAGTATCAAACAGTGAAGGCTAGGCAATTGGGGTAGCTCTCATTTCTTTTCTTATTTTTTCTTCAAGTGCTTTTCTTCTCTCTGTAAAAAACATTTTAACTCTGAAAAAATACTTGAGGGGCAGTTAGGTGGCTCAGTGGATTGAGAGCTAGGCCTAGAGATGGGAGGTCCTGGGTTCAAATCAGGCCTCAGACGCTTCCTAGTTGTGTGACCCTGGGCAAGTCACTTAACCTCCATTGCCTATCAGAAGGTAAGGGTTTAAAAATCAAAAGTTGCTTTGCCTCTTTCTGGCATTCTAGCTGAGGTTATGTTTAAGCTCTGTTTTTCACTGAGGCTTTGCTCATAGATATTTTGGAGACATTCTCTTCTGGACTTGAATCTTGAGCTTCTCTGCCACCATAATAGCTCTTTTTGGTGGAATTTTTTTCCCTCATTCTTCCAGCCTACTTCCTGACTTTGAACTTCATGTTAGTAGTAAACTATAGCACTTTTGGATTGCTTCTTGGAGTATAGATTGTTGTGTTATTTCAGGGTCTCAAGGAAAGTTAAGGTGGTAATCTGCAAGCTTTCAGTACTCTCTAAGTGGTCTGAACCAAAGCAAGATTTGATTGCTTCCTCCCAGGTCTGAGCTCTGCAAGTTCCTGAGTTGAGTTAGGTTTGGGTCTGTGATACAAATGTTTTAAGAGAATGAATCACACTTAACTTTTTGTAGGCTTCCCCATCAGAGTTAGGTCTGGTGCATTTTCTAGATCTGTTTGGAGAAGTTTGGGGGAGGAAAGCTCACTTTATTTCTTCCTTCTACTCCACCTCTTCCTCAATGACCTTTTTTTTTTAAACCCTTACCTTCCATCTTAGAACCAATACTATGTATTGATTCTAAGGCAGAAGAGTGGTAAGGACTAGGCAATGGGAATTAAGTGACTTGCCCAGGGTCACATGGCCAGGAAGTGTCTGAGGCCAAATTTGAACCAAGGACTTTCCGTTTCTAGGCCTGACTCTCAATCCACTGAGCTACCCAGCAGACCATTCTTTCTCAATCTTCTTTGTAAGATCTTCATTTAGGTTGTATATGTTGACTGTGGGGAGTCCCTCTCAGCTCTTTCCTATGCCCTCTTCTCTTCTTCCTTTTTTTTTTTTTTTTTAAACCCTTGTACTTCGGTGTATTGTCTCATAGGTGGAAGATTGGTAAGGGTGGGCAATGGGGGTCAAGTGACTTGCCCAGGGTCACACAGCTGGGAAGTGGCTGAGGCCGGGTTTGAACCTAGGACCTCCCGTCTCTAGGCCTGATTCTCACTCCACTGAGCTACCCAGCTGCCCCCTCTTCTTCCTTTTTACTATATGATTTGGTGGTTTCATCAGCTCTCATGGATTAAATTATATAGATTATTCTCCAGTCTGTTTATCCAATCCTAACTTCTTTCCTAACCTCAAATCTCCAAATTCCTATTAGATAGCTTGAAATGGATGTTCCATCAATGTCATAGACTCAAAATGTCCAAAATGGAATTCATTATTTTTCCCTCAAAATCTCTACTCTTCTTAACCTCCCCATTATGTCAAGGTATGACCATCCTCCATGTCACCTAGGCCTGTACTGGATTCCAGGTATTTTTATTAGCTATCTCCCATGCCTGGAACTTTCTTCTCATATTTCTACTTCATAGATTCCCTGGATTTCTTCAAGTCTCAGCTAAAATTTCACCTTCAAGAAGCTTTCCTGATCCTCCTTAACCTAACTGTTCTTCCTTCTGAGATTATCCCCAGTTTATTCTGTACATATATGGTTTATATGCAGTTGTCTGCATGGTATTTCCCCCATTACACTGTAATTTCTTCGAGAGCAAAGGCTACTTTTTGTCTTTGTTTCCCCAAAGTTTAACACAATGTCTGACACATTGTAAGTAATTAATAGATGCTTGTTGCATTGACCAAGGAAGAGTAAATTGGCCCAGTGGAGAAACACAGCCAAACAAAGTGGAACCAAACCCGAGTAGCCTCTGAACTTCCAACTTGGGCAAGATAAGATCTATAGTTTTAAAAAACAAAACAAAAAAAAAATTATACACACACACATATATATGTATATGTGTGTACATATATATATGTATATATATATGTACACACATATACATATATCTCAACTACATAAAAATCAGTGGTTTAGGAAACAATACTTCCAAAAGTAACAAGCACTTGATTTACCCAAGGCATGCTAAAGTTCTAAAAAATATATTAAAATCATATTCTTTTTTTTAAAGGCATTCTTCAGTAAGGTTTATTGGATTTAATTTTTAGTTTAAAAAATATAAATCAAAGGAAGAAGATTCCCTTTAGAAATGATCTAACCCAATTAAATTAGGTCAGGCTTTCTAATATTTGAGAAGAGTTCTTATGACAGGAAGAAATAGTCACTTTGTACTGACTTCAAGTAGAACATAGGATAATAGATTTAGGACTAGAAAGGAACACAAAGGTCCTCTAGACTTTCACTATCATTTCACAGAAAATTGAAATCCAGAGAGTTAAGTGACTTGTCCAGAGTCACACTGATAGTCAATAGCAAAGCCATGATATAAACTCAGGTCCCCTGACTCCCACAGTGTCAGGTAGACTTAATCAGAGACTGTAGGCTCCTAGAAGCAGAGAAACATCTTTTGTGTGCCCTACAGAGCAGCTACAAATGGCAGGCATATAAAATATACTCAATAGACACCTGCTGTATTCAAGTGAGAAGGTAAGCAAGTTGTGCTGTCACAGTTCATTACCTTGTTTATTTCTGTTCTATAACAGTAAATTCTATTCTTCAAAAGGCATTTGCTCTCATCCATTATACCAGGGAGGGTGCAAACACAGAAATATTAAAAAATCTCATGCATATGGGTCAATTGAGGAAGTTCAATCTAAATTCATACTGACTCTGAAGGAATACATTTTTGTTCTTTTTCAGCACAAGAAAAGACACTGTATAACTTTGGCATTAGCTGCATCTATTTGCATTTACCAATTATTTTGTAATGTCTAAGGGGCATTATTGCTTATTTGCTGATTATAAAGGAGAAATGGATCACCTATAATAGTTTATTTTATTTATTTATTTTTAAAGCCTTACCATCCACCTTAGAATCAATACTGCATATTGGTTCTAAGGCAGAAGAGTGGTAAGGACTACACAATGGGGCTTAAGTGATTTGCCCAGGGTCACAAAGCTGGGAAATGTCTGTGGTCAGATTTGAACCTAGGACCTCCTGTCTCTAGGCCTGGCTCTCAATCCACTGAACTACTCAGCTGCCCCCAACTGTAATATTTTATTGTGAAATACTTTGGATGCCCTCATATTCAAAAGAAAGTATAAAAGTACATTCCCAAGCTAAAATTTTTTTCAAGTTTCACTATAATCTCTTCCTGTGCCTTCCTTAATCCTTCTAAACCAGGAGTTCTTATCTTTTTTGCATCCTGGACCCCTTTGGCAATCAATCTAATGAAGTCTACAGTTTCCTTCCATAAGAATACTTTCAAAAGAATAAATAAAAATAATAAAATAAAGCACACAGGATTACAAAGGAAGAAACCAATTGTATTGATATAGAATTGATATAGAAATGTAATTTGGCAAGGACTTTCACTCTTGCCTGCCTTTGTATCCCCAGCACCTCAAAGTACTTGGCACACAACAGATGGTTTAATTAATGCTTGTCAGCTGACTGATCTAGAATGGAACTGGTACTGACCATGTCAGTTAATTCAGAGGAAAGGAAGGAAGGAAGGAAGGAAGGAAGGAAGGAAG
>NW_025380664.1:0-4309 GCF_016433145.1 Gracilinanus agilis | reverse complement strand
TCTTGCTTGGTTTTAAAGTCTTTCCTTTCCCAGAGATCTGACAAGTATACTATTCTGTGTTCACTTAACATGTTTATAGTTTCCCTCTTTATATTCAAGTCGTTCACCCATTCTGAATTTATCTTGGTGTAGGGTGTGAGATGTTGATCTAGACCTAATCTCTCCCATATTGTTTTCCAAATTTCCCAGCAGTTTTTGTCAAATAGTGGATTCATGTCCCAAAAGTTGGGCTCTTTGGGTTTATCATACACTGTCTTGCTGATGTCATTTACCCCAAGACTATTCCACTCATCCTCCTCTCTGCCTCTTAGCCAGTACCATATTGTTTTGATGACTGCTGCTTTATAGTATAGTTTAATATCTGGTACTGCTAGGCCCCCTTCCTTCACATTTTTTTTCATTATTTCCCTTGATATTCTTGATCTTTTGTTATTCCAAATGAAATTTGTTATAGTTTTTTCTAATTCAGTAAAGAAGTTTTTTGGTAGCTTGATAGGTATGGCACTAAATAGGTAAATTAATTTGGGTAGAATTGTCATTTTTATTATGTTAGCTCGTCCTACCCATGAGCAATCAATGGCTTTCCAATTGTTTAGATCCAGTTTTATTTGTTTGGAAAGTGTTTTATAGTTGTTTTCATATAATTGCTGTGTTTGTTTTGGTAGGTATATTCCTAGGTATTTTATATTGTCTAGGGTGATTTTGAATGGTGTTTCTCTTTCTACTTCTTGCTGCTCTAGTGTGTTGGAAATGTATAGAATATCTACATAATTTTTGTTACTGCTTTTAAAATTAATTTTATTGAATTAAAGAAATTCAATTTGCTTTACCATCTCTGAAAATTTGCCTCATACATATATATATATATAAGTTTGATGAAGTTCGCACAAAAGGAAAATTACAAATGTTGGCAGGGGTATGAGAAAATAAGAATTACAAGTTGCTATAAATTGCAGAGTATCTAAAAGGAAGTGAGGGACTTGAAATAGAGGTGAAGAATTATATTCAAGATATAGGGAATGGCTACAAATAACAACACCAGTATGAAGGGTACATTCAAACACTACTTAAATCGAAATAGAGAATAAGTGAAAATCTTGGGCAATTGCATTCCCCACAAATCCAGCATCCTGGATATTTGACAATAGTATTCTGGAACTGAACTTAATTATCTTGAGCAGGACTAGAGATGAATATTGTAAGTGAAACAACTTTCTGGCTGGCTATTCATCTGGAAATCTGAACATTACGCAAGTTCCCTTGTTGAAATATGTCTATATGCCCATACCTCCTTTTTTGAAAGAAAAAAAGTATTATTCCATATTATTTTCTACTACTTAAATATCTTCTCATGCATCAGTAAAAGATTTTGATTCACATGCTACCCTCACACTTACAGAATGCACAAGAACAATAGGAATAACCTACTGCTGTATATCTGACCATTCTATTGTTTTAAACTGGGAAGATTTCATGTTTGGCATAAGTGTTTCCCCTCAAATCTCTTGACATTTCCCTTGAGAATGTTAAATAATTGTATTGCTTGTTAAATTAAAAAAATATTATTACTTATAATCATTCTTATCTTAACATTATTCTTGAGGAGATCTTTTGAAATATCACTTCATCAAATGATTTAGTATAATGTTGAAGACCAGAGTGAAAGAAAGCAAACACATTCAATGATTTGTAAGACCTCATTCTATAACTTCCTCAGTATTTCTGTCAGTATAATTCTAACTTATATCATACATGAACAACATTTGGTTCAAGACAGAATCAAGGACCTTGTTAATCTTTCATTTAGGAGGAAAATTGAAAAAAAAATTTTAAAAATTCTTGATTGAGACTTCCAGGAGTGGAGCCAAGATGGTGGAGTAATCCAGAGCAGCTCTGTATCACCACCAGAATCCTCTCTGACCAAGATTAAAATATAAACACAAAATAAATACAAGAGTGAAAGAACCAACAAGAAGACTGAGTGAAACAACTTTCAAGGAAAAAAAACTCAAAAGGTAGTCAGCAAACATCTGGAAGACTGTAATAAGACAAGAGCAGAGTCAGGAAAAGGTTGTAGCAAGGAGGAAAGAACAAGCCAAGAGAAAGTCAAACACCACCCACACACAGACACATACATATGCTATCCCAGGTTCAGAACCTAAGCTCAAGACAACATTCAGATCCTGAGATCCCTCCTGCCCAAATAATGGTACAAGCCAACCCACATCCCTTGAAATTTCAAACTGGTGGAGGAGTCCAGAGTCTCAGCCCAGGGCAGTCTCTGCAGAAGTGAGGTGAAATGGGTGAGTATTCATAAAAATATAAATTGGCTAGATTAACAAAAGAGGAAATAGAATGCTTAAATAATCTTAGAAAAAGAAATTAAACAAGTCATCAAGGACCTCTCTAAGAAAAAATCCCCAGGGCCAGATCAACTCAGAAGTGAATTCTATCAAACATTTAAAGAACAACTAATTCAAATACTATACAAATTATTTGAAAAAATAAGCAAAGAAGGAATCTGAGGTACCATTTCACACCCAGTAGACTGGCCAATATAGCAGCAAAGGAAAAAATGTTGGAGGGGATTTGGCAAAATTGAGACACTAGCTGGTGGAGTTGTGAATTGATCCAACCATTCTGGAAGGCAATCTGGAACTATGCTCAAAGGGCTTTAAAAGACTATCTGCCTTTTGATCCAGCCATACAACTGCTGGGTTTGTACCCCAAAGATAGAATAGTGAAAAATACTTATAAAATATTTATAGCTGTCCTCTTTGTGGTGGCAAAAATTGAAAAATGAAGGGGTGTCTTTTGATTGGGGAATGACTGAACAAATTATGGTGTCTGATGGTGATGGAATACTATTATACTGAAAGGAATAATGAATTGGAAGAATTCCATGTGAACTGGAAAGATCTACGTGATGTTTATAATGTAAGGAATTGAACCATCTTAGTAGTAGTACTATTGAGCATGTGCTAAACCTCAACAAATGCAATCCTCAATTACCCAGGTTTTTTCAGGTAATCCAAAAATCACTCTGAATAACCTATTTAAATTTTGTGATAAAATGAATGGTAAGTACTAGTAAATCTAATTAAAAAAAGGAAAGAAGAAAACCAAATTAACAGTATCAAAGATGAAACGGAAGACCTCACCTCTAATGAAGAGGAAATTAAGGCAATCATTAAAAACTATTTTGCCCAATTATATGGCAATAAACATAGCAATCTAAGTGATATGGATGAATATTTACAAAAATATAAATTGCCTAGATTAACAGCAGAAGAAATAGAATACTTCTTATTTATTTTTTTGGTTTGATTTATCTAGATCTGATAGGGGAAGGTTGAGGTTGCCCACTAGTATAGTTTTGCTATCTATTTCATCCTTGAGCTCCACTACCTTCTTTAAAAATTTGGAAGCTATACCATTTGGAGCATACATGTTGAGTACTGATATTTCTTCATTGTTTATACTGCCTTTTATTAGGATGTAATTACCTTCCCTATCTCTTTTAACCAGATCAATTTTTACTTTGGCTCTGTCAGAAACCATGATTTCAACTCCTGCCTTCTTTTTCTCAGTTGAAGCCCAATAGATTTTTCTCTATCCTTTCATTTTTTTATTCTATGTATGTCTACCTATCTAATGTATGTTTCTTGTAGACAACATATGGTAGGATTTTGATTTCTAATCCACTCTGCTATGTGCTTCCATTTTATGGGCAAGTTCAAGCCATTCACATTCAGAGTTATAATTATCAACTGTGTATTCCCAGACATTTTGATTCTCTCTCCTTGTCCTGCCCTTTCTTCTTTCACTATTTCCTTCTATACCAGTATTTTGTTTTTAATCAGTTCCCCTAATCCCTTCCATTATTGTACTTCTCTTTCTCCCCTCTTCCTTCTTATTCTCCTTTTATTATTGTTTCCGGTCTTTTTAAGCTAGACCCCTGCCATTTCCCTTCCTAGTGTTGCTTCCCTCCCTTCCAGTCCTTTTGTTACTCTTCTATTTCTCTATCAATTCTCTACCCCAATGGATCTGACTATTCTTCCCTCTTTAAATTGATTTCACTGCAATAAAGTATTAAATATTTCCTCTCTCCAATCTCTTTACACTTCCAGTGTATTGTTATTCTTCCCTGTTCACCCCACCAGCTTCTTTATGGACTATAAATTTACTACATTTTGTTTGTTTTCCAAATTTTCTTAATATTACCTTCTTTTATATCCCTCTAGTTTTGTATACATTTATACATATATACATACACACATATATATATAAACATATATATATATATATA
>NW_025380663.1:0-8838 GCF_016433145.1 Gracilinanus agilis | reverse complement strand
AATCTCAGTTTTGAACTCTTCCATAGCTTGTGAGGAGTTTTCCTTATTTGAGGAGGGTCCGGATGCTTGTTTGTTCTCCTCCTCTGTTTGCTCGGTTGTCTGGATTTTCTCTGTGTAAAAGCTGTCAAGTGTTAAAGACTTCTTCTTTTTGTTATTATTCTTTCTCTTCTGAACCTCCTGATGCTGATGCTGAGTAGCCATCATTAGCCCAGCAGCTTCTCAGCTTTATCCTCGGGCTCAGTGTCTGTTCCCAATCTATTGGCTCCTGAGGTCTGAATTCTGGTTTTTCCCAAGGTCAAGCCCCCTGGTGGGCCCTCTTGCTTGTTCCTCTGCTGGAGGTTTCTTTACAAGTCTCAGGGCGCTGCTTCTACAGTCGTATACCCGTCTGCACTGGTTCCCCACTTAGGCTTAGTTCTGCCTCCACCCACGCCTCTACTCAGCCAGCACTCTGCGCGCCCAGCGTCCTGCTCCAGCGCGCGCGCGCTCAGATTTCGCGTGCTTTTTTTGACTTAATGGGGTCCTAAGTCTTGCTGCTGTCAGGAACAGGTCCCGGAGCTGCTGATGACTCGATGGGTGCCCCAAACTTGCTCTATTTCTTTTTAGCTGGGTTCGGAGCTATAGGTGAGTGTGGAGGGGGTGGGGGTGGGGCGGTTGCTCAGCTCGCGATTGAGTGAGTGAGAGCCCTTTTTAGCTTGGAAATGTCTCGATTCCACGTACCTTCCATGCTGTGCCCTGTTGTGGGGTTCCTCCGTTCGTCTGGACTTGTTTCTATGTCCCCTTGAGGAGTTTTGTATGTTTCGGTCAGGAGAGGTTAAGAGCTGCTTCTTACTCTGCCGCCATCTTAACCCGGAACCCTTTAAATGTATTTCTATTGCTGTAGATAGTGTTCCTTTAAATTTGACTTGAAGAAATATTATTATGCTTGTGAAGATAGAATGGAATACTATTCAAGAATTACCACATTTATGAAAATTGATCAAGTTATGTAACCAATATCTATTATTTATCTCCATAAGCAATAATTTGTTAAGAACTATTGAAAATCTTTCCCAGATGTTTGTGGAAGGTATAATTTATTTGTCTTGTGTTCATTAAAAATGATTCTCAGTCTACTTACTAAAATTTTTTCTTTAAAGTATTTTCAAGTTAGCTCACTAAAAGCAAGTACTTGAAAAAATAGCTAAAAGTAATATGTGGGATTAACTTTGGTATTTGCAAATTCTATGTATTCCTTTATAATGTTTTCATCAAGGATGCCCTTGATATGTGCCTAGGCCCATAAAGAAATATTAGAATGTGAGATGTATGAATATGAGTTAATAACTGATTTTATCTTTTCATTTGTCCCCACCTTTTTTCTTTTTGTTAAAATACTATCAATTATCTTTTCTATTCTTTTGAAATTTCCTTTCTGAGGCGGAAAAGAGATCCCTGATTATCATTAGAATTGTGAGATATGAGGGCAGCTAGATGGCTCAGTGGATTGAGAGCCAAGGCCTAGAGACAGGAGGTCCTAGGTTCAAATCTGGCCTCAGACACTTCTTAGCTGTGTGATCTTGGGCAAGTTACTTAACCCCCATTGCCTAGCCCTATAACAAATCAAAAAATTAATATAGAAGGATATATATATATATAAAGATATTAGGGTTTAAAAAATTAAAAAAAGAATTGTGAGATTTAAGATTTATGCACTATAGTTTTGATCAGATCCAAGCATTCTTCTTGACTTCATTTTCTCTAGAAAATGATGATATTTTGACTCAGTTTTTACTTTCCCCCACTTTAAAAGTTGATAGCTTTAAAAAATGGATTGGATCAAAACTTATTTGAATATGTTATTATTATTTTTAAACCTCTATCTTAGAACCAAAACTGTGTATTAATTATAAGGCAGAAGGGTAGTAAGGGCTAAGCAATGGGGTTAAGTGACTTGCTCAGGATCACACAGCTAGGAAGTATCTGAGACCAGGTTTGAACATAGAGACTGGTCTCTAGACCTGGCTCTCAATCCACTGAGCTACCTTGCTGGCCCTATTTTGAATTTGTTATAACCACAGGAAATCTTCTTCATCTTTTATTCTAATTCTGGAGGAATTCTTTTCCTTTGTAGCTATGAAACTCTTTTAAAGATTTTATTTAAAGAGAAGCATTTCTGGGGACATTTTCCCTTTTATTAATCCTTAGAAAACTTTCTAGGAATTTCATTTGTCAAAACCTGAAGCCTGTTGCCAATGGTGTTTGCTCTTCTAAGAGTCACATTGTTAAATTTTCAAATTTAACATTACATTTTCTAAAAATAAATTGAGATGTGACAAGAAACCTGGGTTCTTGAAGACTGCAACAATGGAATGTAAATTCTAGCAAGTTCAACCAAATTGGAAAAGTTATGAATTTTAGCTTAGTGAAAGATTATGTCTCCCTTCCAAGGCAGAACCTATCTAAATTTGGAGAGGCAAATTACAAGAAAATTGGACTCCAGGCAATGCAGTTTTTCTTATAAGATATAGGGGAAAAATAATTTGCATTAGAAGAGTGAATAGTCATCCCGATGAAATTCTTGAATTACTTGAGTGAAAACTTTTTTTTTAAAGCCTTACCTTCCATCTTAGAATCAATACTATGTATTAGTTCCAAGGCAGAATAGTGGCAAGTACTAGGCAATGGGGGGTTAAGTGACTTGCCTGGGGTCACATAGCTAGGAAGTAGGTGTGGCCAGATTTAGACCCAGGACCTCTTATCTTCAGACCTGGCTCTCAATCCACTGAGCCACCTACCTGCCCTGAGAGATAACACTTAAATTAGGCAGCTAGGTGATGTATGGCTGGTGAGGGTGTTGGATTTGAAGTCAAGAAGGCCTGATTTCAAATTACTGCCTCATTGTCTTACTAGCCATGTGACCTTGGGCAAGTCACTCTACTGCTGCTCACCTCAGTTTCTTCATCTGTTAAGTGGGGAAAATATTGGCATCTGATTCCCAGAGTAGTTGTGAGGAACAATTCAGATAACTTATTTACAGTGCTTTACAAATCTTAATATGTCACATAAATATGATGATAATGATAATGAAGAAAGAAGAAAAGGAAGGAGAAGATGATAAAGAAGATGAAGATGATGATGATATGACACATTTAGGGTTCTCAGACTAGGTAGGCAAGGAGAGTAGACTCAAATCAGAATAGTCTTTAAGAATTAGTGCTCTTAGTACAGATTCCCTGAACACACACACACACACACACACACACACAGACACACACACACACATATATATACATATATATACTTGTGTATTAGTGTGTAGTGTATATGCACACACATACACACACAACATGCTTACTTTTCTTGAACTCCATAGCTTTTGAGATAGAAATGCTTCATTTCATTTTCCCTGAAAAACTTCAAAGGACAGCCAGGAACTGGTCTGAAATACAGATTTCTACAAACAGATTTGGACTTTGTAACTTCACTCCTTTGGGATCAGTAGCATCTATTCCCTTTGATCTTTCATCCCCCTTTCTTGAGCTGAACTGCTAAGCATTCAAAATCTCTTGCAGAGAGTGTAACTCCAATGGGCTGGCCATGTTGTTCAAATACCAAAGGCACATTTGCCTAAAAATCTAGTTCATGGAAAACTGACACGAGGCGGGTGCTCGCACATGGAAGTCAGAAGAAGTGATACAAGGACACTCTTCAAGCTCTTCTTGAAGAACTTTGGAGTCAATTATGACGCATGGGAGATACTGGCACAGGACCATTCAACATAGAGTACCCAACTCAAAAAAGGACTGTGTTCTGTGAACAAAGCAAAATTTCAGTAACTCAAAAAGATCATGAGATGTGTAAAGTTAGAGGCATTTCCATCCCAAATGTTCATACAAGCTATTTGTGCCAGACCTATGGTGGAGCCTTCCAAACTTGTATTGGTCTAATTGGCTAGAGTCAGACATATTGCACATCAGCCCCAACATAGTGATTCCCTTTTTTGTGCTCTTTGAGTAGGAAGGGCAACAATCCTTGTTGTTGTCCTTCGAGCCATAATCCAAGGTGATTCAACTGGAAGTTCAGGGCTTGGCTAGCCCAGTGACAGAACTTGGGTCCCTGTCATTGCTGCCATTGTGGGTTTTCTTTCCTAAAACATCTGAGAAGTGGGAGAGGGAGGGCATTGTGCATTCAGGGAGATTTTAGGAATGTAAATGAAAGAGTAATGAGTTTGGAGGCAGAAGACCCGAGTTCAATGACCAACTCTGTTACATGGATGATCTTGGACAAGTTCTTGACTTTTGAGGATCTTAGTTTCTTCACATGTAAAAAGATGGAATTGTGCTAGACTGCTAGATGACCTCTAAGGATACTTTAATTTCTACATCTTCTTTTGGTCTAGAAGCAACAAGGGAACCACTACAGATTTCTGAGAAGGTTAGTAACTTGATCAAAAGGAAAGGATTATGATCCTTTATGGTCATTTATTATAAAAGAAAATGATCCTCTGAGTTTTGCAAGTTCACTGGGTTGTTGGCAGGACATAGATGAATGCTGCTTATATATCCTCCAATACTTTAATTGACCATGGAAGGAGTAGTTTCATCACACAGAGGTCATAGCATAGTATATAACCTAATATCACAGCTTGGACATATGAATAAAGCATGATATAAGGTAAAGTTTTTCAAATTATTCTTCATAGATGACCATTACTGGCTGGAGAGACATTGACAAGCCCAAGCCATAGACCAGAAGAAGGAAAAATTGGAGAAATAGAAAGACAATAGGAGAGTAGTTCATGAGCTGGATTTAACTTGATACTGAATCCAATTATCTTATTTTACAGTTGAGAAAACTGAGGCAAAAAGAAAACTTAAGTAATTCATCTATGGTCAGATAGGTATAGTGTGGAATTTGAAATCACAACTCCCTTGAATTCAAGTCTTGTATTTATCCTTATATTTCTTGAATCTTGCATGCAGAAGATGTCAAATAAAAGTCTTTTGAATTTGAATGCTGGAAATAGAGAAAAATGAAAGAATGCAATCATAACCAGAAATTTTTGTACCTATGGCAAAGAGTACAAAAGGCACTTAGAGTAAATGCATGGAATATGCCTGGAGCAGGTGAAAAAAAATGTCCTCAGAATTCTGGGGAAACAGTTTGGGGTTGGGGATTATGGCCAGACTGGTGAAAAAAGCTTATCTGGGGTAGGATCACTAGTAAGTGATACGGAAACTTCTTAAACTATTTTTGCTAACTCAACACTAAACTCAGTTGTTTCTAGTTGCTTGATAATAAGTGCTACCAGAACCTTCTAAATTCCCTGCCCTGGGGGCAAATCATTGCTTGCTTTGCCCTAATTATGGTTGTTGGCAAAAAAGTCACTTGAAAAAATGTTCTATTTTATAGTTAATTCCTGTTATTTACTAGTGGTAGAGTCAGAATTTGAACCTATCTTCAGACTTCATATTCAGAATTTTTACTTCTGCTTTCCAGATGGTCTTTCTGAATTGCTCTGGCCAAAAATTCACCCTCTTTAGGCCACCCCTCTGTTGATAAACTTAAAAGTATGACTGAGTGGATATTTGCCACCCTAGAGCCTTCTCAGAGTTAACCATAGACTTTTCCTCAAGGGAGGTGATATAGGCAGGAGCCAATAAGTGAAGGTATTCTGGGTTTAAATCTCAGATGTTTTAGGAAAGAAAACCGACAATGGCAGCAATGACAGGGACCCAAGTTCTATCACTGGGCTAGCCAAACCCTGGACTTCCAGTTTAATCACCTGGGATTATGGTTCAAATACCTTGTATACCTCGAAAATAACTTTTTTTAACCCTTTCCTTCCATCTTAGAATCAATAATGTTCCAAGGCAGAAGAGCAGTAAAGGCTAGGCAATGAGTTAAGTGACTTGCCCAGGGTCACACAGCTAGGAAGTATCTGTGGCCAGATTTAAACCCAGAATTTCCCATCTCCAGGCCTGGCTCTCTATCCACTGAGCCACCTAGCTGCCCCCTGACATTGACTTTTTAAGTCATTCTCAGGCAATGGTAGGAAGCTTCTTGCCTGTCTACAGAAATTTGTGAACTTCTCTTTTTGGAAGAGCAGAAACTGATAATGTCGATTGCTTTTATTTCTCTGTGAGGGGTCTAAGGACAGAGTTACTCAGAACAAAAGAATGTCCTCATTCTTTTACTCAAGCCTTCCTGTTTGAATGCTTTCAGGAATATGAAACATTTAAGTAATTCCAAGTATTCAGAGCTGGTCTTATTTCTCATTTATATTAATTGGTCTGGGGGGGAAGGGTTCAAAATTCTATGCCCCCTGAACTATGAATGGCCCTTGAGTCATTTCCAGGGGAATGAACGTTTCAAGATTTTTTCAGAGATGAAACATGAGGATGACTTCCAGAATACTGAGGATATTACTCCATAGACAGAAGAAATGCATTGTCATTGTCTTCTTCTTCCATTTTGTTATAGACCTCATATTTTTATCACTTAAAAATGCTTTACTAACTTTTTTTTCTAGCATCTTAATTTTAATCAATCAGTTGACGAATACTTATTAGTAACCTGTGCTAAGTGCTGGGAATACAAACTCAGAAATAAGACAATCACTGTCCAAAGACATTACATTCTGTTAGGAGAGATAACATGCATGTATAACTGTATACACCCATGGAATAAATATAAAATGATACAAGGTAGTTAAGGAGGAAAGGCACTAGCAATAGGGAGCATGATAAATAAGAGTTTCCAAGTAGAAAGTGATATTTAAGCTGCATTCTGAAAAGAGGAAGCATTTTAGGTATGAAGGGATGGCTACTGCTAAGATCCTAAGATAGGAGATGGAGTACTTTGGAAGGTACAGAGGGATGGTCAATTTGATTGGATGATAAAGTGTGAGAAGGAGCCAAATGTTTAATGAGGTTGGTAAAATCAGTGGGAGACAGGTTGTGGAGGGCTTTAAATAATAGTTGACATTTATACAATACTTTACAAATAGGCTCTCACTTAATTCTTCCAACAACTCTGAGAAATTATTATTCCCGTTTTAAAGATGTGGAAACTGGCAGACAGAAGCCCAGTGCTTAGGGCAGTGCCTGGTACATAGCAGGTACTTGATAAATATCTTGATCGATTGGATAAATGACACTCAGAGTTACACGGTAAGTGTCTGAGGCCCTATTTAAACTCAGGTCTTCCTGACTCAAGAACTACTACACTATCCAGTGAACCACTTAGCTACTTTTAAAAAAGAATATTTTATTTTTTCCTCAATTATATGAAAAAAAAAACAATTTTTAACCGTTGATGTTTTTTTAAATTCGAGTCTAATTCTTACCCTCTCTCCTTTCTCCTCCCTGCTCTCTGTAATCTGGCAAGCAATCTGAAATAGAATTTACATGTGTAATAGTTTAAAACACTTTTCCATATTAGTCATTTTGTGAAAGAGAACTTGAAAATGCAAAAGAAAAGTGTAGAAGTAAAGTGAAATACAGTATGTCTCAGTCTGCCTTCAGACTTCATCAGTTCTTTCTTTCTTGGCTACTCTTTTGAAAAGTTAGAGAGAAGAGTATTTTATCTCAAAGGCAATCGAGAGATTCTGTAGCTTATTTAGCAATTTCAATAAGTAAAATAATTAATTGACATATGCCATAGGACTCAAACTCTGTGTTATATTACATAGCTCTGTCATAGATGCCAAGAACTGGGCTAGGTTCTTAAGAGTTAGTGTGAAATCAGATCTTGGCCTCAAGGAGTTTACATTCTATCCAGATGCCAGAAAGCTGCTACACATACATAAATGCATTTATGTGCACATAGTCTTTTCTTTTTTAAAATTGTTTTTACTTTAATAAATCTCTACATAAGTTTTCTGAAGTTATATGACCCAAACTATCTCCCTCCCTTTTTCCTTCCCCCTTCCCGGAGTTAACGAAAAATTAAATCTAGGTTATACATGTATTATCATGCAAAAGATTTCCATATTATTTATTTTTGTAAGTGAAAAATTTTATAAAACCAAAGCCCGCAAACACAAATCCAAATAAACAAGTGATAAATCATATGTTTTCATCTGCATTCTTCCTTCAACAGTTCTTTCTCTAGAGGTGGATAGCATTATTTTTCATAAGACCTTCAAAATTGTCCTGGATCATTGTATTGCTGAGAGTAGCTAAGTTTGATCACATTTGATTGTTCCTCAATATTGGCTGTTACTGTGTACAATGTTCTCCTGGTACTGCTTGTTTCACTCTGTCTCACTTCATGTTGGTCTTTCCAGTTCTTTCTGAAATCATCCTGTTCATCATTCCTTATAGCACAATAGTATCCCATCACCATCGTATACCACAATTTGTTCAGTCATTCCCCATTTGAAGGATGTTCCTTTAGTTTCCAAATCTTTGCCACCACAAAAATAGCAGCTATAAATATTTTTGTACAAGCAGGTCCTTTCCTGTTTTCATAGGTGGAATCTGATTGCTAAATGCTCTACACAGACATAGAGAGTGCAATTAGGAGAAGAGAGATCTTCCAGCTTGGAGAGAGAAGACATTTAGGTTCAGACTATCTACAGGTCCCTGAAGTTAGAGGAAGACTTTGAGAAGAAGTTGACCTATGGAGGAGCTGGTGCCTCAGTCATGTTCCTGTTCCCATTTTGTCCCACCAGTGACTTCAGGGGATTTTTTTTCCCTTTGGGTAAAATCTGGGACTCTCTGTCTCTGTGTCTGTCTCCCTGTCTCTGTGTCTGTCTCCCTGTCTCTGTGTCTGTCTCCCTGTCTCTGTGTCTGTCTCCCTGTCTCTGTGTCTGTCTCTCTCTCTCTCTTTCTCTCTCTCTCTCTCTCTCTCTCT
>NW_025380662.1:0-8408 GCF_016433145.1 Gracilinanus agilis | reverse complement strand
GAGAGAGAGAAGGGGAGAGAGAGAGAGAGAGAGAGAGAGATAGAGAGAGGGGGAGAGAGAGAGAGAGAGAGAGAAAGCAGTATTTTGTTCCAAATCTTACTGACTTTTACCTCCTAATTTTACTTGTTAGATTTATATAACTTGGTAGAAAATAATACATGAGGAGTTTAAAGAAGAATGGTTTGTTAATTTCCCTACCCCCCCCCCCAAATAAAAGCGTAAATTTAGAAGACTTAATGGAAGAACTGGAAAAGAAAAGGAATCAAACAGTATCTCAATCATTGAGCTGGCTTTTTTTTTTAAAACCCTTAACTTCTTTGTATTGGTTCCTAGGTGGAAGAGTGGTAAGGGTGGGCAATGGGGGTCAAGTGACTTGCCCAGGGTCACACAGCTGGGAAGTGTCTGAGGCTGGATTTGAACCTAGGACCTCCTGCCTCTAGGCCTGCTGGCTTTTTTTTAAAAGCTGAATTAGGCACATTTACTTGGCCAAGTTGTTTGCAGGAACTGGAATTTTGGGGCTTCAAACAGGTATATATGTATATACTTGCATGTATATGTATATATATATATATGTATGTGTAAATTATATATACACATATGAACATATCAATTAACAAGCTTTTAAACATCTATTATATGCCAGGTACTGCCTTAGAGAAATTTACGGGAGGTGTATATATGTGTGTATGTGCCCTGCTCATGGGCACATGGGCACTCATGTGTGTATGTATATATGTATACATATGTATATGTACCTGTGCATGAGTATAATCATACCTGCAACCAAAGCACCTAAGCCTAAATAACAAACACTTCATAAAATCTTTATCTACTAGAGAACTGAGAGAATTTATAATCCATATTGGTAAAAGGAGCATAGACATCAGTGAAATCACCTATCTTTTGAAGTATTAAAGGACTTGGAGAAGCTTCAAATCTAATCTCAGATACTCATTAGCTATGTGACCCTGGGCAAGTTATTTCATCTGTCTTTGCCTCTGTTTTCTCGTCTATAAAATGGGGATAACAATAACACCTACATCTCAGTATTGTCGTGAGCTCAAAATGAGAAATTATTTGTCAATTGAATTACATGTCTTCTTAGATTTAGTGGCATGGCTGAAAGCACATTAGGCTAGTAGTAAGGAAACTCTGGCTTCTAGTTGTTACCTAGAACAAGATCCTTTATTGCTTTGCTCCTCAGTTGCATGATCACAAAGGCCCCTTTGCCCTGTAACACTCTGCATGATCACAAAGGCCCCTTTGCCCTGTAACACTCTATGAACTAGTGATCAGATCAGTAGTCTTCTGAAATAGAAACCGTAGAAGATGGAAAAGTTTCAGTTAGCATATGTTGAAGGTCCCTAAAAGAACAACTCCCCAGCTGGTGAAAAGTCATCATATTTACATTTCCCTTTGAATCAAAGACTTAAAAAGAAACATTCACTACAAATCTGAGTTGTAAGTCTAAATGTAGCTGCTTTTAATAGACTTTCAAAACAGAGATCATAATGCAAGATACACAAGACTTCCTTTCTGCCAACTAAACAGTATTGTACTATCTTCTTTATTCCCTTAGCCTTTGTTAAGGTGGTAAATAAGTTAACCCATTTCAATCAGACCTGAAAGGTAAATCTCAAAGGAGAAGACCTTGGGAACCTAGAACTCAGACCTAAACAAAAATCTCCTCTCAATAGCCTCCCTGAACAGTCTGAGAAACTCAACCAGTCTAGTCCAGCCTCTACACTCCAGTGAAAGGGAAGGTACCTTCTCCTGAGGAAAGCTCTTCCACTTTTGGACATCTTCAATGACCTGGATGTTCTTCCTTACACAAAGCCAACTTCTCTCCCTCTGTTACTTCTAACTTCTTAATTCTGCCCTTTAGGACCAAATAAAACAGATTCAGTCCTCCTGTTATATATCAGTCTTTAAAATACTGGAAGGCAAACATCATGTTCCACATTGGTTTTCTCTTCTCCAGTTTAAACATGTGTTGTTATTTCAATTAGTCCTCTCACAGTATAATTTTAATTCACTTTAAAGCCCAAAAGGGCTTTTTTTTTTGAGGAGAGGCAGAGAGGGTAGAAAAAATAGGAAAAGAAGTGGAATGAGGTCAGGGAGGGAATTTGTCACAAAATAAAATAAAGACTAAAATCCCAAAATATTTAATTATTTCATTTACTGTTTCTACTATATATAATGTGCTAAGCAATGGAAGAAGTTCTAATTATCATAATAATAATGAATATTCAATTCTCCCCTCAATGAACATGGTGAAGCCAAAAAGGTGCTGGATTTTGAGTCAAGAGGATCTCAATTTGCATCTTCACTCTACTATTGGCTACATGGCATGACCTCAGGCAAGTTACTTTATTTTTTTGAACATATTTCCTCTAAAACATCCACAATAAATGTTCCTATAACCTGTTTCAAAAGACCTCCTCTAAGAGAATATCTCAAATCCACTTGACTTTTGGGATGCTTTTAATATTTTAGGTATTAAAAAAACATGGTTCCTTTAGAACTAAAGTTATTTGGACTATAATAATATTTTCACATTTTTAATTTTTAAAAAATTTGATGTTAGACAATTAGGTATTGTGCTGTGATATGATTCAAAACCAAAAAACCACATATTTCACTTGGTATGCATTGGCATTCTATTCATAATCAACAAGCAGTCATCAATAAGTAAACAAATGATTATTTAAAACCCACTATATGCCAAGCACTGTACAAAGCACTGGGGATATAAAGAAACACAAGAACACTGTTCCTGCCCTCAAGGATATCACATTCTCTTTTTAAATTAAGTTTAATTAATTAATTAATTAATTTAGAATTTTTTTCCCCATGGTTACATGATTCATGTCCTCTCCCTCCCCTCCTCCCAACCCCATCCTGTAGCTGATGCACAATTCCACTGGGTTTTACATGTGGCATTGATCAAGACTATTTCCATATTATTAATATTTGCATTAGGGTGATCGCTTAGATTCTACATCCCCAATCATGTCCCCATCAACCCATGAGATCAATTAATTGTTTTTCTTGTGTGTTTCTACTCCCACAGTTCTTTCTCAGGGTGTGGATAGTGTTCTTTCTCATAAGTCCCTCAGAATTGTCCTAGATCATTGCATTGCTGCTAGTAGAGAAGTCCATTACATTCGATTTTACCACAGTGTATCAGTCTCTGTGCATAAGGTTCAAGGATATCACATTCTAATGGCAAAGACATTATGCAAATAATTGTACATTGAAGATATATATATATATATATATATATATATATATATATATATATATCAAATAGGAAGGAATCTCAGAGGGAAGGCACTAGCAGTGAAGAGGGCTGGGAAACAGATATGAAAAACAGAAAGGTATATGAGGGAGGCTTCCTACAGAAGGTAAAATTTGAACTGTCTGAGATTTACTCTTAATACTATATCATTTTGGTTTCTAATACTGCTCTATAACATTATATTTTTCATTGTATTATTTTTAAGCCTTTTCCTCTTTCCTTTGCCCTGACACTCCTAAGAATGTAGGAATGTATCTTACATTCCTTGCCCCAGAGCAACATCTAAAATTGAATAATTAAGTTTGAAAATATAAGTTCCTTCCCATCTCCAACTGTGTCCTGGGGAGCAGCATGGCTGTGTCCATCATTTCCTCGTTAGGATGAATGAGGAAAGTCAGTTTTGACCAGCCCTAACTTGATTTCTCCATCTAGATAAGCAAAGGTATTAGAATCCTATTATTAGGCATGTGACTTCTCCTCACCATCATAAGGGGGTCACAGAGGGGCTGGAAAATATGAGCCCATCACCTCATCAGGCATACATCAATTAGAAATGTCTGGGGCTATCTCAGGGAGGGCTGAATAATGAACTTCCAAAAGTGCATCTAAATGGCTCAAGACTCTGAATGAGTTGTCTTTGATCATTAAGAGGGATTATGGACCAAATTAATTTATTTGTTATTGCTATCCTAACCAATAAATTGATTTTTCTTACCCAAGACCCAGTTTCTCAGAATTTTTACTCCTTATAGCTTTAAAGAAATCCAGGTAAGTCAGAAGGCAGAAGTAAGGAAATAAAGCATTTCAGGAAAGGCAAATGGCTAGTGAAAAAGAATAAAGTCTGGAGATACAGTGCCATATGGGAGAAATAGCAAACAAGTCAAAGTCAGTGGATCTTAGAATACATGGAGCTGAATAGACTATAAGAAGACTAGAAAGGTAGGAAAGGACCAGGTTGTAAAGTGCTTTAAATGCCAAAGGGTTTTGTATCTGATCCTGTTGGCATTAGGGAGCCAGCAAAGTGGGAAAGTGGTTAGTGGAGTAGTAAGTGATGTGGTGAGACCCTGTGCTTTAGGAAAATCACTGGCAACTGAGTGGAGGATCGATTGGCCTGGGGAAAGATAGAAAGAGATCAGTCACAAAGTTATTGGAATAGTCTATATATGATGGCCATTCCTAGGTAGCTAGGTAGCTCTATAAATAAAGAAAATGGAACTATAGAAGGACTGATAAAAAAGTTAAAATGAAAAACTTGGTAACAGGTATGTCTAATGAGTGAGAAGAAAGAGTTGAGTATGATAATCCTGATCCTTGGGTTTGTGAGGTGAGTTGTGGTTAGAAAGTCTGACCCATGCAAAGATATAGCAAAGGAGACTGAGAAGAAGCAGGCAGACAGTTGGGCATTGTTCTCTAATGAACCAGGAGTGAGTAGTTCACAAAGACCTAAAGAGTTTCCAGGAGGAGAGGATGGTCAACAGTGACAAAGGCTTCAAAGTGGAGAGGGGGTCAAGAAGAATGAGAACTGAGGATAGGCTACTAGATTTGGCAATTAAGAAAGCATTTGTAGCTTTGGAAAGAACAATTTTGAAACAATAATGAAATCAGGTCAGACTGCACAGGATTTAGAATTGGGTAAGAGGAACAGTAGAGGCAATAAATATCTGACTTTCTCGAAGAGATTAGCTGAGAAGCAGAGGAGAAACATTGGATGACAACTTGAGGGTAGGATCAAATGAAAGATTTTAAGGATGGGAAGATATGGGAAAGTTTGCAGGTAGAGGGAAAGAATCAATCAATAGGGAGCTATTGAACATTAGAGAGGATGGGATGATAGAGATGGCTGATCAGCTAGAGAAGAAAGAATGGAATGAGATTAAGGATACATGTAGAAGGGATGAACTTGGCCATGGGGAAGGGCAATCTCTTCACATGAGACATTGATAGCTGTCTAAATATATTTTGCTATTTCCTTCAGGTATGTATTTTTAGAACTCTGTATTAATCCATCAGGAGACAAAAACAATGTCAAAGAAAATCAGTCATGAGAATGCATAGACAGCCATAAACAAATTAAAAAAAGTCTCAAAGCATTATACTGCAAAATAAATAAATAAACTAGTCATGGGATGAATGGAACCAAATTTAAAACACCCAATTTTCACTTTATTTCTTAAAGAAAAAATTTTTGATTTTTCATTTTATCATATCAGCAGGCAATAAATACTTTTCATTTGACAAATATACACTTCATACTTGAAGGAAAATAACGCTTCAGACAAAATGAAATAACTAAAGTTCTCTAAAAACGAAGTTATCCCTACCTAAAGTAGGGAGATTGATGCTAATGAATGACAATGATGTGAATGAAAGTGCTAATTCATGATTGTTACTTAAGGATCCTAGATCTAAAGCTAGAAAGTATCTGAAAGGGCATCAAATCCAACCAAGTAATTTTACAGATGCAGAAAGAGAGGCCTAATGGCATCTTGATGGCACATATAGGCAAAGAGGTAGCTGAGTACTAAATTGTATCTCTGCTACTGACTAGCTAAGTAATCTTAAACCAGTCATTCCATCTAGAGCAGGGATTCTTTGCTGTTCTATCCATGTGTTTTATTTTGGTTTATTAACCTGGCAGGAAATGGAAGAGAGCCTTTTCAAACTAATTGAGGATTCTGGGAAGATAGTGGCTTAGACAGAGCAAAACTTTAGACCTCCATACACTTCCCCAAGAAGATAAAAAACAAAGCACTTTGAGGGGAAAGAAAACCTAATCTAACAACAGGACAGAGCTGGGGGATCCTACTGCTGGATAGCTCAAGAGGTATGGCAATAAAAAGGGCTGGATTCTTGAACTGTTGGGTTTGAGGGTAAGGAAGAAGGGGAACCCCGCCCCCCCCCACATGCTATGCTGAATCTCCAGAGGCTCCTGGAATCTCTGGGAGGGCAAATGCACTAGGACAGAGAGAGGGTTTAATCCCATTAATAAGATAGATAAGAAGGCTTCAGAGGGCAGGGAAACTCCAACACCCATTTCCCATAGACTGCAGAGAAAGTAGCTACAAACCTCTGTTGCCAGCTGGGGAAGATCTTACATCAAAGCTCATTAAAACCATCTGCTTACCCTAATCAACCAGTAAAGCAAAGAAGGTACTGGAGGGAAAGAAGGAAAAAATATGAATAAACAACAGAAAAAGAAAAAATACAATTAACAGCTTTTTTCCAGGAAGTGAACAAAGAGCAAATGAAATAGAAGATCAAGGAACTCCAAGCAAAATCAAAGAAACTCCAGTGTATTGGACACAGGCTTTGGAAGATCTCAAAATTCAATTAAATCAACTACTCAACCAAACTAATTAATTTTCTAAACTACAGTTAGTAAGAACTGTTGTTTAAAAGTAGGAATCAGTCTGTAGGATCATTGAACTTGTTCCTCTTGAGACCAACAGTACACATGTGAGAAGTATTGATTGTAGTTAGGGGTATATAGTCTGTGGCCATGGACTAGAACAGAACAAAACTATCTTGGTTATGCTAGCACCATGTTCTAGCCAGCTGATATAGACTAAGACATGAAGGATATTTTTATCCAAGACCTCATAAATAACAAGTTCTGTAAGAAGAAAAAATGATGAATTATTTAACTGAGAGACAGAAGAAATGCCATAGAAAAGCTTCACATTGCATCTAAATACACGATTTTCAAACAATGTATTATTTACAGGATACAGTGAAATGGCTTGCCAAAGAACTCTGCAAAGCCCTACTCAAAAATGTTTTCAAAACAAAGGTGTTGTTGCTTTTATAAATTCAATAACATTGACATCATCTAAGGCATTGGGAAAATAATTTACTTAGCTCTGTGTTAACTTATTCTAAAATTTTGTATTAAAAATGACAGTGCACAAGCTTTACTATTCAAAATCTTTTTGTTGTGCTTTTATGCTATTGTGGATTTTAAGAAGTACATATAATTACCACAAAAAAAACTACATGTTACAAAACCATCTTAATTCCATTGCAGAAATGTCATTTTAAATTTTGTTCCCTTTCACACATTAAAAAAATCAATAAAGAGGCCAGCTTCAAAGGAGCTCTTGAAAGTCGCCAAGACAAAGAGCCTGGAGGCACCATATATCTTTCTGCCTAGTTATAAGCTCCAGAAGAGAGATTTCTAATGAATGCCATCCAAGGAAATGGATAGATGTAAGTAGCAAACTCATAATGCTTTTCAAAGAAGTCCCCTAAGGGTTTTGATTCATTCACCTCCATGTTATAGATTTAAAAACTGAAATGTTAAGGGAGAGAACAAAAATTGAATAAAATATGGTGTTATATTTGTTTAAGAAGAAAAAGTGACCCGAAGAGTGGTCTTCAATATGGGATATGGAGAACTGGCTCTTTTTTATGTATCTAACATTTAAAACCTAACAATATACGTGATTATTTTCATTATGCTTTGTGATATACCAATGTAACACCTTCCCTGAACTACTCTCTCAACTAGAATCCACAGTGATGGGTCATGTCCCCAGAGGATAGTTATCACTCTCAGGTACCAGAGCATTCTGTCAGTTCAGGTTCCTCCTACTATAAACTATAGTACATTTCCATTTGTTCGTCAGCCAGTTTACACAATTAGTTTTTATCAAAAGCATTTACTACAATGGCACAGTGAGAATAATAGTTACAAAACATAACCTCACTCTCCCCCCCCCCCCAATAATCTCCCACAAGTCGTTTGTGGGAAGAGTCATCACTAACTTAGTCCACAATAATAGTAAGATGCACGTATAGGGTACATATAAAGCCAAGACAACTCACAATTCTGAAAATGCAGGACTCCAAGGTCTTTATCTCCTTATAAAGTGCTCTTGGTAGGTCAACTTTAAATTACTATATCTTGAATGGCTTTTTTCTCCCTCCAGAGGTCCTACTCCTTCAAGCTGCCTTCTCTCTCCTCTCTCTATGTTTATTTGGATCATGTGTCTCTGCTTCCTCAAATATGACTTTATTCTCCTGTAGTAATGACCTTTTTTTTTTAACATTTATTAATATTCATTTTTAACATGGTTACTTGATTCATGCTCCTCCTATCCCCTTCACC
>NW_025380661.1:0-2482 GCF_016433145.1 Gracilinanus agilis | reverse complement strand
CAAACTCTGGGAAAGGAGGTTTAGGTGGGATGATCCTCTGACCTGGTTATTGATTTATGGAATTAGGACATGGGGCAGCTCCACCTGCAGCTTTGGGGACTCACAGGAGAAGCCAGCCTGGCAGTGAGAGGCAGGACAGCAATCACAATGCAGAGGGAATGGGGGCAACAAGTCCAAGAAGGCAGAGACAAGAGGCAGAAGGTAGGGAGGCACATGGTGGCATGGGGACAGGGAAGGAGATGATGAAAGGCAGGCAGTGTGGGGAAGGCAGAGGGAGAGAGGCAGAGGGTATCACTCAGAGGAACACTAGCAGCATGGACTCTGGGCAGATGGATGAGTGTGGGGTGGGGAAAGGGCAGCAATGTGAGGTCTCATTTTTATAGGATGTTCTGGGAGGGAACCAGACACACTCCCATTTGTGCCACATGGGGATGGCAAATTGCGGATTCACAAATCCAAATCATCTCAAAGTTATGGGCACCCTTTTAATGCTCTGCTGGTCTGGAATTATAAAGACTTGAAATTTGTCTACAGTTTACATATCTTAGGACCAGAACCCTGATAGCAAACCCCTGGATGGCTTCTGTTCTTTCAGCACATATTAGCACCATGTTCATTATCCTTAATATATGATACAGTTTCTATCATATGGAGGCAACTAGATGGCTCAGTAGATAGAGTGCTGGACCTGAAGTCATGAAGATCTGACTTCAAACCTGACCTCAAACACTATCTAGTGGGTGACCTTGGGCAAGTCACTTAATCTTCCCTGGAGAGGGAAATGGCAAAGGACTCCAGTTATCTCTGCCAAGACAACTCCATGGACAGTATTAGTGTGCCATGGTCTGTAGATCAAACAACAACGGTTTATTAATTGTGCTCCTTAGCTCTTAGGGCTGGATTGCACCTGCCTGCCAAGTCCCACTTAGCAGTCTTATTACCCATTATTGCCCTTTTATACTGGCTCCTTATAAACTTTACTATACTGACTGGAAGGGGGGATGGATGTGGGGGTTAAGGGTTGAGGCAGCTTTTAGTAGTGAGGAGGACCAGAACAAGATACAATTTTATCCCAGCCTTCTCTTGGGCATACAGAGTTTGAGATAGAGAAGGGCTGTCCAGGTCTGCTCTCGTGCTATGCTTCCTTTAATTTGTGCTCCGGGAAAATAAAAAAGCCATTTGTTCTTCTTCCCTGCTCAGTCATCATTGTCAGTGTCACAAGTCCCAAGAGGTAAGGGGGCTAAAGAGGTCAGCCTGAAGAGAGTGAGGAAAGGTTTATCTGGAAAGACAAATATAAACTTAACTAAGTTGTGAGAGACTGAAAAAATAAAAACCCTCAACTTCATTTCAGAGGTAGTTGTTGAATCATTTTTCCAACATGTATCACTCTTTGGAGTCATTTGGGGTTTTTCTTGGCAAAGACACTGGAGTAGTTGGCCATTTCCTTCTCCAGGCATTGTAGAGATGGGGAAACTGAAGCAAACAGTTAAGTGACTTTCCCAGGATCACAAAGCTAGGAGGTGGTAAACTAGTAGTAAGCTAGGGAAAGTCTATATTTGGACTCAGAAAGATAAGTCTTTCTGGCTTCAGGCCCAGCATTTTGTTATTGTGGAACCCATTGTCCTAGTCACAGGATATGAGTTCAAATTCTGCCCCAAGTGTTTATGAGCTATATGGCCATTTGGGCAAGCCACTTATTCTCTTTGGGTCTCCAGTTCCTCATCTCTAAAATAAGGTGATCTTGGCACATTCCATCTTATACATCTTTTAGCTATAAATGAATGATTCCATGACTGAGCCTTTTAAGTAAATGTTGTTTATCTTATAATAATATTATTCCAGTTTAACCTGTGATATCATGTCAATTTCAGAAACAAAATCTTACCTTCTGTCTTAGAATCAATAGTAAGTATCAGTTCCAAGCAGAAAAGCAAAAGGAGTAGGCATTTGGCATTAAGTAACATGCCTTAGGGTAGTGTCTGAGACTACATTTAAACCCAGGACCTCCTTTCTTTAGGGTTCTCTGTCCACAAAACCTCCTAGCTGCCCCAATATCCTTTCAGTTTAACCCTACCTTTGAAATACAAGGGAGCAAGAATTTATTAAAGACCTAATAGGCCTGATTTGAACTTTGGACCTCATGTCTCTGGACCTCCCTTTCTATCCACTGAACCACCTACCTGCCCCTTTTAGGTACTATTTTGATCCACATTTAAAGTTATGGAAAGGGGGTAGCTGGGTAGCTCAGTGGATTGAGAGCCAGGCCTAGAGACGGGAGGTCCTAGGTTCAAATTCGGCTTCAGACACTTCCCAGCTGTGTGACCTTGGGCAAGTCACTTGACCCCCATTGCCCACCCTTACCACTCTTCTGCCTTGGAGCCAATACACAGTATAAGGGTTTAAAAAAAAAATAAAGTTACAGAAACAGAGGCAGTGAGAGGTTAAGTGATTTGCCCAGGTCTGATTCCTAGAAAGTGTCTAA
>NW_025380660.1:0-7252 GCF_016433145.1 Gracilinanus agilis | reverse complement strand
GCCATGCCCCTCCCCCCACCACATGATGGGTATGCCCCCCTCCCCTTCACCCCACACAGGGGAGGGAAGAAGCATTCCCATTGGGCTTCTGGGTGGAGAGGCGGGTGAAGTGAGTAATGTCCTCAGAGAGAATAGAGAGGGGGAGGGGAGTGGCCCAAATGCTCTGCTCCCCCCCAGCTCTGCCACCTGTGAGCTGCTCACATTACCCCTTGTGTGCTCCCATTGGGCTGCTGGGTAGTTTAAGGGGTAAAAGTTTTGATTGGGTGAATATTAAAAGATTTGGTCATCAGGGAATTGAATAATTATTAATCCCCAATTAAAGAATAACCTCAAATCAAATTGACATTTATGGAAGTTTATTTACAAATGAAGAGAGAGAAAGTAAGAAAATTAGAGAGAGGATAAGATAGGACAAATAACCTAACACTAGGTAATTTGCTCCAAACCCCTAATTTAACCCAGGCAGATCTAATTAACCCTCAGCCAAGGGAGATTTGGCCTTGAGCCGAAGGCCAGAGAGTCAGATGGCCTGAGACCCAAAGGGCCCTGGAGGCTAATGAAGTAAAAGCTTCAGTCACAGAGTCTCTTTGAAAGGAAAGTTCCTTAAGAGAAGTTCAGGAAGATTCAGTCTTTACACTCACCATGTGGAATTCCAAAGGAAAGATTAAGGAACAGTCTCACCAAGGTCTCAGGGTCCCAGGTCCAGCTCTCCTCCAAGCCCAAGCCACAAATAAGAAGACCCATTTGAACTCACTGAGCTCTCTTTAAAGGGACTTCTTATGTGTCACTTCCTGTATCTTCCTCTTAGTTTATGTGTCCAATCACAACAGACACTTTTCTTAGGACTGCCCAGGAAGCAGTCAGTAAATTTTGATTTGTCACTAACTCTAGCACGTGTGGGTCACAGACCTCCCAACTTATGAGTTAAGTGGAGATGTTTTCACCTTTGGTGATTAAATCTAAAGATGGACAGGGTAGATTTAACCTCATTATCACAGTAGAGGGGCAGGGATGTGAAAAAATGTCATCAGGCATGGTGGAGAGGGGGAGGGGAGCAGCTCCACCTAAGTCTCTCTGCCTTTCTAGTAATGAACTGGGGGGGGGGAAGGGTGACTGAGTGCCCACAGAGAGCACTCTGCCTGCCATCTTTGGCATAGATTCACCATCACTGTTCTAGGGGATGCTCTAAGAATATAAAGATTTTTTAAACCCTTATTTTCTGCCTTAGTAACAACTCTTAAGACAGAAGGGTAAGGACTAGACAAATAAGGTTAAGTGACTTTCTCAGGGTCACATAGCTAGGAAGTATCTAAGGCCAGATTTCAACCCAGATCCTCTCAACTTCAGGCTTGGCACTGTATCCACTGGGCAGATAGCTGCCCCTCTAAGACTATAAGTTACCAAACAGATATTGATCCACATTTGTAGAGGGATTTTACTCATTGGGAGTTCCCTACACCAAGGAAGGTATAAGTCATATCCAAAATAATGAAACCCTTGGGTACATCTGCATAGGAGATAGTGACTTACACTCATAGAGGAAGTTTCTTAGTGAAATTGCACATTCAGTCTTGATTCTTTACAATCCTGAAGGCCCTTTGCTAAGTGCTTTGCTAATCCATCCTGTGATTACTTTCCTCACAAATTGAAGATTTTTTCCCCCACCCAATGCAATGGGGCTGTTTGGGCTCATTTGGGGTTTTCTTGGCAAAGGTACCAGAATGGTTTTTCCAGCTCATTGTATGGATGAGGAAATCAAGGTAATCAGGGTTAAATGGCTTGCCCAGGGTCACACAACTACTAAATGTCTGAAGCTATATTTGAACTCAAGTCTTCCTGACTCCAGGCTTGGTGCTATATCCATTGTGCCTCTATGTAGCCTACCTCAATCACACAAAATCAAATAGATTCTCTTCTTTACAGGATGGGCCCAGGATATTTATTTGGCATTTACCATATATTACCATGTATCATGACTTACTTTTCTAGGGGGGTTTTTTCCTCTCTCCCTCACTACACTCTAAGCAACTTGAGGTAAGGATCATATTTTATACTTCCTTCTTTGCTCTTGCTCTTGCTCTTTACATATATATATATATACATATACTTATATGTTTAAACCTTTGGTCCTTAGAATGAATACTAAGTATTGGCTCTACTGCATAGGAGTGTTAAAGGCTAGGCAATGGGGGTTAAGTGACTTGCCCAGGGTCACACAGCTATTAGGTGTCTGAGACCAGGTTTGAAGCCAGAACCTCCCATTTCTAGGCCTGGCTCTCACTTCACCGAGCCATCTAGCTGTCCCTTTGCTATTTATCTGTAGAAATTCCATGAATGTAGGCAGACATTCAATTAACATTTAGTGGCTGGCTCTCTGCAGTATTTTATGGGTTTTGTTGTTTTGTTTTGATTTTTTTGTAGTAGATCAAGCTCTGGAGGGAAAGACCTTAAGTAACTTCTCCAGGAAGAAAGCCAGTCCAGACATCTAGTTATCCTGACATCAAAGGAAAAAGGGAGGGCAAAGTAGGGCAATAATGAAATACGGCAAAAGGCCTTGAGTTCATGCCATTTACAGATTGATTAAAGGAGTTGGGGACATTTAACCTGAAGAAGAGTAACCAGTAGGGACATGATAATTGTCTTCAAGTATTCGAAGGGCTGTCACTTCAAAGAGGAATTAGATGCCTTCTGTTTCAGAAAACCAAGCTAAGAGAAATGGATAGAAGGTGGAAAGAAGCAAATTTAAGCTCACTATGAGGAAAACTCAAGTAACAATTAGAGCTATCCAAAAGTGTAATGAGCTGCTGTGAGATGAAGTCAGATTTTGAAGCAACATTATGAATTACATGGCTACTGAAGTCATTTCCAGCTCTGAAATTTTGCAATTCTGTGGTTAATATGTCTTACAGTGATAGCTGGATATTTATTCAAACCAAAAGATGGTTAATTGAAGGAGGTAGGTGACATTTTAAGAGATTCAAAAAAATCCACTTCATTTTGATTCAACAAACATTTATTGTGTACCTAACATGTGAGAAAGTATGATACAATGAAAAGAGCAATGGCTATAGAACCAAAGGTCCTAGATTTGAATCGTGATTCTTCCAGTGATTACTGTTGTGATTTTAAGTAAGTCACCTCCCCTCTCTAAGTCTCATTTCCCTTATTTATCAATTGGGGGAAATGGACTAGATTAAGGTCAGGCTGGTGAACATATGGCACGTGTGCCAGAGAGGACACACAGAGCCCTTTCTATGGGCACAAGTGCTATCACTTTCCAGAGTTCATTACTAGAAAGACAGAGGGACTCCAGGTGGAGCAGCTCCCTTCCCCCTCTCCACCTTGCACAAGGACATTTTTTTCAGTTTACTAGCCCCTCTGCCTAGCAGTACAATGGGAGCACTTCCTCCCTCTCCTGTGTGGGGTAAGGGGAGGGGAGGGCAACACTCAATCTCTGGGGGGGGGGTCAGGGCACTAGGTCTCTAAAAGGTTTGTCATCACTGGCCCAAGGTTTCTTCTAGGTTTCTTCTTAGCATCCTTTGAGCTTATGGACATTGGGCACTGTCCAAGGTGCTGAAACAGAGATCATTCAGGTCCCCCTAAATTGAGGGATTGCAGAAAATATACTCTTCCTGAAACATTGATGTGGTGGAATTTCTAAAGATAAATATTACTACTTAGCATGGAGGACCCGATATTTAATGTAATTAGACACAGTTACTACTTCTTGAGGGGTGGGAAGAGTTGTCCACCCGTGGCCTCTGATAAGCTCACATGCCTCCCTGCTCCCCCAGCTGGCTAACCTGATGGATGGGGTTGTCTTTATTGGACTCCAAGGTGAAATAACAGATAATCATAGGCCAAAAGCACTGATGTAAATTGCAGAGACCTAAATCAATCATCAGTAGTCTGAAAGCTTGTCATTCAGAAGCTATGAGGGGAAAAAAATCAAATTTCAATTAAAAAAATTCTATTAAGAATGCTTCTTAACTCTGCAGACTTTAATATTGCATTTGAAGCCTCACCAATTCCATCCTATTTTTGTTCTATATTTTTTTTTATCAGAGATGCCACTGTATTTGTCTCCTGTTCACAGCCCATCGTCATTTTCTGCCACGGAACTTGGCACAGAGCTCCCAGGCTTAGTGCCATAGAACCCTATGATATTCTCAGACATCAGAGGCTGCTGCTTCTGTCACTGTATAACTCCCTGGGAGAAGGAAACACAGAGAGGGAGAGAAGAAGAGGAGCAGAGTTATAAAACGCAAGAGCTAGAAGGGTTCTTAGGGTCCATCGCCTCTTCCCTCCAATACCCTCCCTTCCCAGCCAAGGAGGAGGAAACCAAACTAAAGGAAACCAAAGCCAGAGAGAGCAAGTGGTTCAGTTATTGGTCATAGAAAAATTAAGTGACAGATCTGGGACTAGAACCCAAGTCTCTTGCAGAAGTTGATGCTAAAGTATTTTTACAAGTACTTGAAAACAGATGGCTGGCCTACACTTTTAAGTAGGCTAAACATTTTCCTTGGTTACATTATTAATTTGCTTAGCAAATACCCCTCTTTTTTAATAGACAGTGAAAAGGCAAACTGTAGGCTCAGTGTGCATGAATTGTAAATGAAGTCCAAAATGCTAAGGTATATACTTATTAGATACCATTATATAAATAGACACACATATATGTACATGCACACATGTATATGTATATCTGCATGCATATATGTACATGTATAAGCATTTAACACCATATAAAGAGATTTACATATGTACATATAAAAAGACATCCCTAGCTATATATACATTTCAGCATTTCAATAAATCTGTGATTCCACTGGTGTAGATATACGCTCCTCCGACACAGATAGACCCTTCCAGGTCCGACAGTCTTCATAGGATGTTATGGCTCCTCCTCCCATAAAAAAAATCATCTGGTCCAAATTTATCAGGCCTGGTCCTCACACAGATGGATAGGCTAGCAGTAGGCTTGGAAACCCAAGGCCTTTGAGCTTTGCAGAAACTCCCAAGTTATACAATACTCTAGGGTAGCCTTAGAGAATACAGGTCCCATCCACACTCTCATGAGGCATCAATAGATTTTTAGTGGAGAAGACGTGTATCTCTAACACACATACATGTATTATGTGTGTCATTGTGCATATATAAACACATACATATGTGTGTATATACACACATACACTTTCACAAAAGGATCTGCTAGAGAAGGAAATGGCAAACTATTCCAGTATCCTTGCCAAGAAAATACCATGGACAGCTATGGGCCATGAGGTCATGAAAAGTTGTTCATGACTGAATAACAGCAACACACACACACACACACATATATGCAGACATACATAATTCCCTAGGGGAATCCAGATAGCCCTATACCAAATCATGATCCATTCAGGACAACTCCAAAGAAAAAGAAAGATATCCACCACCATAGAAGGAACAGACGGAGTCCAAATGCAAATTGGAGCATATCATTCTTTACTTTATTTCTTTCATGAATTTTTCTCTAGGGTAAGCAATATATGTCTTCTTTTATAATGTGATGAACATGGGAAAAAGTACTACATGATAATATATATACAACTTACAAAAACTATTCATAGCCATGCTCTTCGTGGTGGCAAAAAATTGGAAAATGAGGGAATTGGGGAATGGCTGAACAAATTATGGTATATGATGGTGATGGAATACTATTGTGCTATAAGAAATGATCAACTGCTTGATTTCTATATGAACTGGAAAGACTTCTATGAACTGATGCAGAGTAAAAATGAGGAGAACCAGGAGAACATTGTACACAGAGACTGAAGCATTATGGGATGATCAAATGTAATTAACTTTGCTACTAGCAGCAATGCAATGATCTAGGACAATCCCAAGGGACTTATGAGAAAGAACGATATTCACATCGAGAGAAAGAATTGTGGGAACAGGAACACAGAAGAAAAACATATGATTTATCATTTATTTATATGGGTATATGATTGGGGGTTTTGGTTTTAAAAAATTACTCTATTACAAAAATGAATAATATGGAAATAGGTTTTGAATGCATAACCCACTGGAATAGCTTATCAGCTCCAGAAGGAGGAGGGAAGAGAGAAGGGAAAGAAAATGAATCATACAATGGAAAAATATTTAAAAAAAATTTTAATGTATGTACAACCTATATCATATTACCTGTCTTCTTGTGGAGCAGGGAAGGGTGGGAAGAAGAGGAAGAATAGGGATTTCAAAATAGCAGAAAATAAATATTTACATATTCATGTAAAAATGTAATTGGGAATATTAAGAAATAAACAAAAACAATAAAACATGAAAAAAATCTCTCCTGGGGAGCAAGTGGACATCTCAGATCATGAAGGAGATCTGTGATTTCATTCATTAAAGGGGGCCAGATCCCTTTAATAAATGGTTATTGGCTCAGAAAAAAATTAATATAAAAATTTAAAAAATCATAATCCATTTTGTAAACTGTAAATACACAACTTTCCTCATGTCCATGGAAGCCAGAATAAGACAGCGAGAACTTGATGTTAGAAAATGATAGATTTCTTCTTGATGAAGAAATCTTGAGAGTCCATTTACTGCTAGTATCACCACTTTGACCCAAAGTACCTCAGTAACTGGCAGGGAGGAAGGGCTGTTCAGGGTAACTCTAGCATCCATTTGAACCATTCATCTGACCCTTTCCACCTGGCTGAAGAGAAGCTAGATCTTGCTGATTATAAGGCTTTATCTTCCTGGCTTCTAGAGAAGGGAGTTGGTACTAGAACTTTCCAGCTGGAGGACTCTCAGGCAGGCTCAGGTCTCTTCCAGGTAAAACATAATCACACTCAGGCCACAGGCTCCTGCCCCTTTGGGGCCTGGGATAATGAAGTGCTTCTTAATGTTAGAAGCTTTTCTCTGAGCAAAAGGGAACAGTTTATCATTGTCTTCCTTGGGCAAGCCTCCAATAGCTCAGTACTGCCTGGCCAGCCTTTTTGCTTTTCTCTTTGCCTTGCTCAGGGCCTTAATGCTAAAGAGTGAGGACAAAAAGTACCAGATTTTGCTGTTTCCTATATTCAGTTAGTTCAGAGATCCTGTGCTGTAAATTTTGCCCTTATATAGTCAAACAACCCAAGAGTGTCATTACTGTTTCCAACACCTCATCAGCACCATTTCAATCCAAACCAATACTTTTTCTTCCTTTCTTTCTTCTCTCTTCCTCTCTCCCTCCCTCTTTCCTTCCTTCCTTTTCTTC
>NW_025380659.1:0-10353 GCF_016433145.1 Gracilinanus agilis | reverse complement strand
TGTTCCACCCTCACCCTGTGAATTATTCTTCTGATTACTATAATAGTGAATATTATAATAGTGAATAGAGTTCACTACAGAGAATTGAACATAACATTTCTCTACATAGGAATACAGATAATTAGATCTCACTGAGGCCCTTAAAAAGGCAAATTTAAAAATTACAAGTTTTCTTTCTTTTCCCTCTGTAACTTATTTTACCTTTTCAGGTTTCTCTCGATTTTTGTGGTTGGATATCAAACTTTCCATTCAGCCCTGGTCTTTTCTGTGCAAATACCTGGAATTCTTCAATTTTGTTGAATGCCCATACTTTCCCCTGGAAATATATAGTCAATTTTGATGGGTAGTTGATCCGTGGTTGCAGGCCCAGCTCTCTTGCCTTTCTGAATATTGTATTCCAAGCCTTACGGTCTTTTAGTGTGGAGGCTGCCAGATCCTGTGTGATCCTGATTGGTGCTCCTTGATATTTGAATTGTCTCTTTCTGGCTTCTTGTAAGATTTTTTCTTTTGCTTGAAAGCTTTTGAATTTGGCAATAATATTTCTAACCGATTTCTTCTCTGGGTCGAATATGGTGGGTGTTCTATGGATCCTTTCGATGTCTATATTGCCCTCTTGTTGTAGGACTTCAGGGCAATTTTGCTGAATAATTTCTTTTAGTACGGAGTCCAGGTTTCTATTAATTTCTGGGTTTTCTGGAAGACCAATTATTCTCAAATTGTCTCTTCTAGACCGGTTTTCTTGGTCTGTCACTCTCTCATTGAGATATTTCATATTTCCTTCTATTTTTTCAGTCTTTTGACTTTGTTTTATTTGTTCTTGTTGTCTTGAGAGATCATTGGTTTCTAATTGCTCGACTCTAGCCTTTAGGGACTGGTTATCGGCTATAATCTTTTGGTTTTCGGCTATAATCTTTTGGTATTCCTTTTCAATCTTGTCATTTCTGGTGTTCAATTTGCTTATCAGTTCATTTGATTTCTGAGCCTCACTTTCCAATTGCAAGATTCTACCTTTTAAACTGTTATTTTCTTGCCAGATCTCTTCCATTTTCCTCAGAATCTCAGTTTTGAACTCTTCCATAGCTTGTGAGGAGTTTTCCTTATTTGAGGAGGGTCCGGATGCTTGTTTGTTCTCCTCCTCTGTTTGCTCGGTTGTCTGGATTTTCTCTGTGTAAAAGCTGTCGAGTGTTAAAGACTTCTTCTTTTTGTTATTATTCTTTCTCTTCTGAACCTCCTGATGCTGATGCTGAGTAGCCATCATTAGCCCAGCAGCTTCTCAGCTTTATCCTCGGGCTCAGTGTCTGTTCCCAATCTATTGGCTCCTGAGGTCTGAATTCTGGTTTTTTCCAAGGTCAAGCCCCCTGGTGAGCCCTCTTGCTTGATCCTCTGCTGGAGGTTTCTTTACCAGTCTCAGGGCGCTGCTTCCACAGTCGTATACCCGTCTGCACTGGTTCCCCACTTAGGCTTAGTTCTGCCTCCACCCACGCCTCTACTCAGCGGGCTCTCTGCGCCCAGCGTCCTGCTCCGGCGCGCGCGCTCAGATTTCGTGTGCTTTTTTTGACTTAATGGGGTCCTGAGTCTTGCTGCTGTCAGGAACAGGTCCCAGAGCTGCTGATGACTCGATGGGTGCCCCAAACTTGCTCTATTTCTTTTTAGCTGGGTTCGGAGCTATAGGTGAGTGTGGAGGGGGTGGGGGTGGGGCGGTTGCTCAGCTCGCGATTGAGTGAGTGAGAGCCCTTTTTAGCTTGGAAATGTCTCGATTCCACGTACCTTCCACGCTGTGCCCTGTTGTGGGGTTCCTCCGTTCGTCTGGACTTGTTTTTATGTCCCCTTGAGGAGTTTTGTATGTTTCGGTCAGGAGAGGTTAAGAGCTGCTTCTTACTCTGCCGCCATCTTAACCCGGAACCCTGAAAGCATCATTATTATTGTTCAGAGTATTTTAGCAGCAGGGACGAGCCATCTTCTCTTTCTTTAAGTCCTCAGAGACAGCTACCTGGTGGGGAAGGGGATTTGGAGGAGCTGCTGGATCTCCTGAATCAGGAATGGTTTAAATAGGACATTGGCCTCTTCCCAGGATTTTCCAACAGCTCAAATACCTTGAAAGCAGCCACATTCTTATTTGGCCTCCAAGGACCTGGAAGCCATGGATGGTAAACAAGCTTTGGTGTTCATTTAGAAGCTCTTTCTCCATCGCCTGCCTCCCAAGGAGAGAGAGCGTGAGGCCATCCTCAGACACTTGACATCTCGGTTGGGTTTTTGCTTTCTTGGGATGTAAGTTCTAGCTGGCCACCTTCCCCCAGAGAAGCCTTCCTGATCCCCATGAAAACATTGTTGATCATCTTCTGTAGATGTATATATGAAGGCTAGCAAGCAACAAAGAAAAAAGTGTAGAAACTTAGAAATGCACAAAATGTATGTAGAGAATTGTATAATATCAACAGTTTATCTTTTAATTCCATAAATATGCACTTGATTTCTTTTTTAAAGTTAAAATAAATAAAAAGAACACGAAAGCCAGCAGCTTTAGCACAAAAGCTAGAAATGAAGAGATAGCTTAGTAACTGGTGAGTGTATGTATATAAGGTGCTGTAAATACCCCACAAAAGGAAAGGAAAAAAAAGCCGCTTTCTTCTCTGGGGTGGATTTTCCATGGGTTTTCCAGATGGCAGGGGCACTGTGCCTCTAATTCCCACCACATGGAAGGGCTCTCTGTTCATACAGAGGGAGAAGAGATAGGGCCCCAGCAAAGGAGTCTAAGAAGGAACAGTCAGATCAGTAGGAGAAGAGTCAGGACAGAGTGGTATGCTGAAACCTCAGACAGACCAGAAGCTCAAGGAGGAGAGTGAGCAATCTCGTCTCAGGCTGCAGAGACATCCAAGAGAATGAAGCGAGAGAAAGATCCACTGCTGGCTCTGGCGGCGAATTCATCATTGGTCACTGCAGAGAGAGCACTTTTGGTGGAAGGATGAAGTTAAAAGCTGATCCATAACTCCTCCCAGCAATACGATGATCTGGAACAATTCTGAAGGACTCCTGAGGAAGGACTGATGCTATCCACTTCCAGAGAAAGGGCTCAAAGTGTGCTACCGTTCAAGTTAGTTTATTTAGGATCTTGTTCCAGGCTTTTGGTTTTATGGGAGTATTCTCTTACAACAATGACCAATATGGACGCATATTATGCATAACAATACATGTTTAACCCAGATAGAATTGCTTACCATTTCTGAGAGGGGGAGGGAAGGGAAGGAGGGAGAAATATGGGTCTAATAATTTCAGAAACTGTATATAGAAAATTGTTATTGCACGTAATTGGGAAAATAAAATATCTTTGAATAATAAAAAAGCTGTATTATGAGGACTCTAAAAAGGGTGGGAGTAGGGAAAATGGCGGCATGGGTCCTAGATGGCCTTTCTGATGGGGTTAGCTGCAAGGATCAGAAGAGATACAGGACGCTAATTAGTGGGAATCAAGGGTCAAGTGAGGATTTTTCAGAATGGAGCTGACATGGGTACATCTGAAGCCCATAGGGAATAGGGCCAGCAGAGGGAGAGAGATGGCAGATAAGGGATGGAATGGGGATGGCAGAGGAATAGTCTATTGGAGGAAGTGGTAAACGGAAGAGCTTCCCAACATGCTGGAGGCCTTCTGCTGGCTTTTCCGATCTCGGAGACCCCAATACAGGACACTGGCTGACCATGACTTCCCACGTGTGGCATGACCAGTCCTCTTCATGATATCTTTTATGTAGCTTCTGCTTTCCTACTTACCTTTGGTCCCAGTGAAAAATATACCATTTGTTTCCTGCTTCTTGGGTCATCTGCAATGTTGGTGCTCCATGACTCAGCCAGATGCTGTCGCCAGGACAATGGTTGGGCTAAAGTTATTCTTCATAAATCACTCTGAAAGCCCTAATTCCATTTAGAAAGCATGCTTTTCTGCGGCTCAGGCAGAGAGTCTGCCCATGTGGGGACAGCCTCAGACCAGGATGTGTGCATACGCTTCTGGAAGATTTCCTGCTCAGTCCTTTACCACATAAATAAAGAAAGAGTAACATGACCGACTGTGCAAGATAAAATCTTCGGCAACTTTTCTCTTCCAGCCTTTGGCATCCCACTACATCAGCATGCCAGGGGACTGGGATGGGCCTCATCTAGAGAGAAGGGAAAAGTGGCTTTCCGGTGCTGATAACTGACAGCAAAATCTTCCATGTTCCCTGTTCTCCTTACCGCCCCTTCCACTCTGCTGCCTCTTCCCCCAACAACTGCCAGTTATAGTGACTGGATGTAAATCTTCAGGAGGGAAGGAAGAGAAGGTAAGCCAAGGGAAGGGAAGGAAACAAATGTTTATGAAGCACCTAGTATGTGCCAGGCATGATGCTTACTGACACTATCTCATTAGAGCCTCACAATAGCCCTGGCAGTAGGTTCAGGACTCCCTTTTGTCTTCTGAGGAAAGTTTAGACTCCTCTGCCTGGCATTCATGGCTCCTTCCAGTTTTGCTCCTCCCTATCTTTACAGTCTCATCTTGGGTTATCCCCTTTCATGCTCTAGCTAAACTGGACAGCTCTCTGCCTCTCAGGCAAACATTCTAATCTTATGTCTCTGGTCTTGTCCATATGTCCATCAGCCTGGAATGCTCTAAACCCTTCTGTTCACTTGCTGAAGTCCTTCTATCCCCTCCATGCCCTTGTTTAGGATTTAGGTAGCTCCCTAGGCCTGGAATGCCTTCTCTTCTCATACCCTCATGTCAGGATCTGCTTGGAAAAATTACTAGTGGGTCAATGAACCAGGATGAGAAAAATGATTCTGGGATTATAGGAGGGCCAAACTGCCAGAGTGACAGAAAGACAACCTTCTTGCTAGGCAGTGACAAAGTAAAATGAGTTGGGGCACACACTTTATAGGGGAAATGATGTAGGCTAAGGGATTAAGCAAGCCTTTTTCAGGGACAATGGTTAGTAATGATTTAGGAGACAGAGACAATGGATGTAGATTATCTCAGTGGTTCTAAACAAAGTTTTCTATAGGAAAATAAATCACAGACAAATATGTAACCATATAGTCCAGATTCTCAGGGAAATGTTTGGTTTCAGTGGATAGAACAAGAACAAGCAGGGACAGCCAAGAACTTATCAGGTGCTTTGGGTGAGATCATAGGCTCTGGCTAGCTGATGGCTCTGATTTTATTTAGGCCTACTCTCACTACACCCTCACTTTTTAGAATTCCTTCTTTCAAAACTCAGCTCAAATGCCAGCTGCTAGATTGTCTTTCTTCATATTTCAATGAACTTGGCTATTCAAACATGAAAAGGCATTGGCTGAGCAGCCTCTTCTCTTGGCTTTGACCTCCTCCTGAGTGGTTGCATCCAGTGAGACAATGCTGTTGGGACCCTCTCCCCCGAAGGCCAACATGTGGCCCTATGAGGAAGACCTTGGTTCTTGGTTGAGCTCTTTGGGGCAAAATAAATGGAGGCTCTTGACCTTCATTCCAGGTAGGAGTTCCATCTGTGCTGGGCTTGGCTGCATCAGTGTGCTGAGGAGTAAGGAACAATCTTTGACCTTTGGAACCCAGCCCAGCAGTAGCGAAGACCATGATTCCTTCAGGCTGATGCAGCATTTGGACTTGAACTTGGTTGGCCTAATGTCAGGTAGAAAGTGAGTTACATCTGTGCCCATTCTCCCCAGGGCCTGAGATGGCAGAGGGAAGTGTGCGGCCCTGAGCCATTGCGTGGAAGTGTACTCGACACACCTAAAAACAGAGCTAGTTGCTACTGATGGGTGGAATGGAGCCGGAGTCTTTGTCACTGGATGTTAACAGCATGTGTGGGGAAAGCATGTCCAGGCAGAGAGAGACACTGAACCCCTCAGGTGTACTCGCAGAGCCTGGAGGGGGAAGCTCTGAGGACTCACCAGGGCCATGGGGCTGGAACCCAGCTCCAAATGCCACTTACAGAGACAAGAGACCCAAAGCGGGCCGTGTCTGGGAGGGGCTTACTGTACCTCAGTCTGCTCTCGGGTCACATCTGGTAAGAGCAGGAAGGAGGAGACCCGAGAATTAAGGGCAGTATCTCTGGGGCTTCCCTGCTGCAGTGCTGGGCAGATGGAAATAGGCCGAGAGGCTGCTGAGAACCGAGACACTTTCCCGAGGCCTCTGTATTGGGAAAGGAGGATGCTGCCCTTACTTGTCTAACTTCGCTGAGGTTTCACACTCCCTCCTTTCCCACAGGGGGAAGAGGGTCAAAGCAGGACAAGCCAGTTTTTATGGGGTTAAGCAGTCAGTCAATCAGCCAAAAAGCTTGAACCCCTCCCCACCCAACAAAACCTTTACCTTCTTAGTTTCAGTTCTAAGGCAGAGGAGTGGCAAAGGGCTAGGCAATGGGGGTTAAATGACTTGCTAAAGGTCACGCAGCTAGGAAGTGTCTGAGGTCAGATTTGAACCCAGGACCTCCTGACTCCCAGCCTGACACTCTGTTTACCATGCTACCTAGCTGTTCCCCGGTAAGCATTTATCCAATGCCTGCTCTACATACACCAGGCACTGTGCTAAGTGCTGGGGAGAGAAAAAAAAAGGCAAAATCAATCTCTGCCAAGAATCTCCCAGCCTAATGGAGAAGTCAACTGGCAAACAAATGAGTACGAACAAGAGATGTACAGAACACACTGGGGATAATCTTGGAGAGAAAGCATTATTGCGAAAGGGACCCAGATAACAGGCAGTACTTTAGCTTCAATTTGAAAGAGGACCAGGAAGCAGGGAAGGAGACTGTTCCAGGCATGAATGACAGTCAGCGAAAATGGTTCGTGTAAGGAAGAGCAAGGCCAGTCACTGAAGACCAGTGTTACTGCACTGGGGCATATCTGGAAGGGAGGAAGAGGAAGTAAAGAAAGAAAGAAGGAAAGAAAGAAGGAAAGAAAGAAGGAAAGAAAGGATGAAAGGAAGGAAGGATGGGAAACTAAGGCAGATAGAGAATAAGTGACTTGCCAGGGATCATATGATTTGAACCTGGGTCTTCTGACTCTCTGTCCATCAATCTATACCAGAGTTAATTCCATCATGATTGTATACCAAGACAACACAGAACATCTTCTCAGGGGATACTTGGTTATCTTTTTCCCACCCCCCAAACCCTTACTTTCTGTCTTAGTAACAACTCTAAGACAGAAGGGCAAAAGCTAGGCTAGGGTTAAATGACTTGCTTACAGTCACAGGTAGGAGGTATCTGAGGGCAGATTTGAGCCCAGGTCCTCCAGGCTCCAGGCCTGGAGTTCTATCCACTGTGCCACCTAGCTGTCCCTATCTTTGGTTATCTTCTCTTACTATGCTTTGGACACTTATATAAAGACCATCAGAGAATTTTATCAATGACCTCTTGCAGAGTGTTAAGAGTAGCAACATTCTTGGAAGAACTAGGCATGGTCCCTAGACCAAATTAGCACATTCACTGATGCTCAGTGTCTTCCATGCCCAACCTGTGGTCTTCTTTTCTTTTTTAACTTTAATTATATGTTTATTGTCATGCAAAATATACTCCCAGATTGGTCATTGTTGTAAGAACCCAAACCCCAAATCAAACCATGAATACACTGGTGTGAAAGACAACTCCAAGAGTTTTTTCTCTGGGGATGGAGAGCATTCCCCTGTTGAAAGTCCTGCAGGATTGTCTCAGATCATTGCATTGCTGAGAGGGACAAAGTTTTCGCAGATAGTTGTCATCCAATATTGCTGTTACTGTGCTTAATACATGTGTAAAATAAAGCAGAATTCCTGGTTCTGCTCATTTCACTCTGCATCAGTTCGTGTAGGTCTTTCCAGCTCTTTCTGGATGATTCCTTAACAGCATAGCAAGCGTCTTCTGGCTCATTCTTTTTGATCTGTATGGTTTTGTTAGCCCTTCAAGGCTCTAGGTTTCTTCTCTAATGCCATTGTCTTTGCCCCAACTGGTTGTTTTCATCTCCCTCCTCTGCTTTGTTAAGTACCAGTGACTAGTGCCCCAGTTCCATTAATACTTAACATCAATTAGTTCTTCCAAAAAAGGTATTTACTTTGAGAGTACATCAAGAACAAAAACACTAATATTTCCAACAGCTCCTCAGGGAGCCTGAAGGCCAGTGTCACTGCACTGGGGCATATGTGGAAGGGAGGAAGAGGAAATAAAGAAAGAAGGAAGGAAGGAAAGAAGGAAAGAAAGGATGAAAGGGAGGAAGGATGGGAAACTGTGGCAGATAGAGAATAAGTGACTTGCCAGGGATCATATGATTTGAACCTGGGTCATCTGACTCTCTGCCCATCAATCTATCCCAGAGTTAATTCCATCATGATTGTATACCAAGACAATACAGAACATCTTCTCAGGGGATACTTGGTTATCTTTTTTTCCCCCTAAACCCTTACTTTCTGTCTTAGTAACAACTCTAAGACAGAAGGGCAAAAGCTAGGCTAGGGTTAAATGACTTGCTTACGGTCATAACACCTTGATCTCTGGGGAGACCGAATTTAAGTCTGCAGGCACAGTGCTGTTGGAGGTGTCATCGTCTCAGCTACAGCTAGGCTGGCTCCTAAAGCTCCCTCCTTGCTCCTCGGGACATTAACACTAGGTTGGCTTTGACACTTGCCATCATCTTCAACTCCTCAGCCCCTCAAGTGCTGGACACAAGGCTCGCCCTATTGATATGTCAAAATTCACAAGGTTGGGTCTTCCAAATTAATCTACTTCATCTAGATTGCAAGAGTGGCTGCTGAGGCGGGAAGAGAACTATAGGGAGTCAGCCTCTATATGGTTTTGGGGTCCTGAGTGGTGTTGGTGGCTTAGGATTGTTAAGGCAGGAGAAAGAAAATGAGAACAACCAGACTAGTGGTTAGCCCATGTTGCTCTAATGTTATGGGATTTGGACTTTATTTTATACTGGTTTCAAACAAAGAACACAAAGAAAGAGTCACAGCTGCGAAGGGGTTACAAATCATACACAATCCATTAAAGTCTAAAAAGTAGAGATATGGGTGCAAGGACAAGGGCCAAATTCCAACCACCAATTAGTAGGGGTTTAATTCTGGGAGCAGAAATAAATTTCATGGAGATGTTTACTAATAGCGTTCTGCCTTGATTTACAGATCTGCACCTGGTCAGATAGTCTGGACTAAATTGTCTGGCTCCAGTCCTTATCTAAGTAATATATTTTTTAGGGTTCAGGCTTCTTAATTATCAAGGAGAGAAATTGTCAAGGAGAAAAATTGTTAACTCAGTAGCTTCTGGTCTGGTTATGGACTCAAAGCTTTCCAATAAGTCTATAATGTTTTTCTAATAAGAAAAGGTATGGATTATAAGAGGTGTCAAAAGAGGGGTCTCAGATTTTTATCTATTCTCTTATTGGCTTCCCACAGAGAACCCCTGCTTTCGTAGTTCCACATCAGCTCCAGTGGGAGAGGACCTGAGACCTCAGCAGGTGCTGCATCATCTCTCCGCAAAAGCCCCCATCGGTGAGAGGGACAGACTCCCAGAGACAATAGGCTGAGGCCAACTGAGGCCTTTTGCAGGCTTCTCGAGCTCCAAATATGGAGCCAAGTTTATCACCGGCTTAAATTATCATCCTTACACAGAGGACTCTCACATTTACTTGTCCAGCCTTTATCGCTCTTCAGCCCTCCAATCTTGCATCTCCAACTTCCCCTCAGACATCTTAAACTTGGTGGATCTCAAACTGAACTCATTATCTTCCTCCTCAGCCCCCATGGCCCGATGGTGTCATATCACTTTCCTTCACACGGTGTCTGTGAGTCCTAGCCAGACCTTACTACCAGCTTTTTCCTGCCTTTCTGGTCTTTTTACACCCTATTCCCTGACATATATTCTGTGATTCAGCAACACTGGCCTCCTGGCTGTTCCTTGTAAGACACAGCTTTGGAGACAGCCCAGTGGCCCAATGGGTTGAACACTGGGCCTGGAGTCAGGAAGACCTTAATTTAATTTTGTCCTCAAACAAGCATGTCTGAGCAGCTGTGTGACTCCTAGGGTTGTTGTGAGGATCAAATGAGAGAATATTTGTAAAGCCCTCAGCATGGTGCCTGGCACATAGTAGGTGCTATAGGAATGCTTGTCATCTCCTCCCACTCCCCACTTCTTCTGTTTCAACACCTTTTTATTGGATGCCCTGTGCCTGGAATGCTCTCCTTCCTCAGTTTTGCACCCTGGTTTCTCTGACTTCCTTGACTTTCCCCTCCCTGCCTCCTTCCTTCCTTCCCTCTCTCCCTCCCTCTTTCTCTCTCTTCCCTCTCTCCCTCCCTCTTTCTCTCTCTTCCCTCCCTCCCTCCTTCTTTCTCTCTCCACCCTCCCTTCTTCCCTCCCTTTTTCCCTCTCTCCC
>NW_025380658.1:0-8195 GCF_016433145.1 Gracilinanus agilis | reverse complement strand
CTTCCTTCCTTCCTTCCTTCCTTCCTTCCTTCCTTCCTTTCCCCCTCCCTCTCTTCTTTCCTTTCTTCTTCCCCCTCTTGCTTCTTTCCTCTCTTCCTTCCTACTTCCATTAATATCTCTCACAGTTGTATCTTTCTCTCTATTCTTATGGTTCCTCTTAATCTCTCATCATCTCCTTATGTGCCTCTCTACCCCAAATCTCTCCCACTCTAACCCATCCTCCACTCAGCCACCAAAATGATTTTCATAAAGTGCAATTGTGATGATATAACTCCCTTATTCAATAACTCTGGTGTTTCCCTATTGACTTTAGGATCAGATGTTATTACTTCATTTATCTTATCTTCTTTTAATTTCTTTTTTTGTGTTTTATGATGCCCTTAATTATCAGTACAGTAATATGTACATATAATTTATTAATAAGTAAATATACACATATTGGGGGTGCATGCACAAACACTTGATGAGGTATATGATGAAAAAAAGTTTGGAGACCACAGTTCTAGAGACTGCAAGCAATGTGTCAGGAGTGTGTCACGGTGGTCAAAACGTTTGATGCATTCTTTCATTCATATACAAATTTCAGAGCACTTAAGTTCAAGTCCAGCCTCAGATACTTCCTAGCTGTGTGACCTTAGGCAGTTCACATAACTGTTTTTAGCTCAGTTTCTTCATTTGTAAAAGTGAGCTAGAGGAAGAAATGGCAAACCGTTCCAATATTTTTGCCAGAAAAACTCCAAAAGGGTTTGTGGAAAGACAGACATGACCGAAAACAACTAAATGACAATAGTCATACAGAGCAGCTAGTTCTGGGTAAAAAAAAAAACTGCAAAAAATTCTACTATTCAAAATTTCTACCACTGTGCAAAAGACAAACGATGGATCTTACGCTATTAACTTCGCTCTCTGACTAAAAATAATTTACTAAAATTAACTAAATTAACTTAATTGACTAAACATAATTTCTGTGGTTTATTGAGGGTTGAAAATGGATTTCTTCACAACCAATCTGTCAAATGAATGGTACAAGCAGTACCAGTCCTATTGTATGGATGAAGAAACTGAGGCTGGGGAGATAATGCATCTTGCAAATGTTTCTACTCTTTATACCTGCCTGGGTCCCCTGATTCTGAGTCGAGCACAATTCTTATTATACTCCTCCACCTCTCCAGCATCCTCTCCCCTCCCTGGGCTTCAGTAGGGAGTTGGACTAGCATCTCTCTCAGGGCTCCTGCAGGGCTGACATGCTAGGTGCCTCTGATTTCTCTGACTAGAGATTTAAACTGAGACAGCTGAGAAATTCCCTAACTGTAGCCTGTCAAGGAATGACTGCTAATGCTGGGACTTTACTTGAGCATTTGGTCTTTTCAGAATTTGAATCAAACCCTCTCCAGGCTTTTATAGGTAATGCTGAGCATATGGCCTGGTGCATCTAAGATTAATTAATTTTCAGAAAGCACATTGAAGAGGCCAAACTCTCCAACAGATGTAGCCCATAGATTGTGTTCTGGAGTATATAGGACTGGCTCTAGGCCGGATGAACATGTTGAGTTTGGAGTTGACGTCAGAACATTATAACCTGATTTTCCAAGCACTTTTTGGAAATTTTCTGCTCTCCCCCTGGGTCATTTGTCTGCCACTTTTTGATACAGAATATTGCCCAGTTAGACCTCGAGCTGCACTGATGTCTGAATTTCCCTAAAGGCTAAGGCACGCCCGAGTAATCCTCGTGCCAGTGGCTGCTTGGTTATGCCAAAGGTAACATTTTTGATGCCGGACAGTGTGATCTCAAGGTTTCATGTCTGATGAGAAGAAAAACTGGTCTTCTCTAGTGCTAGGGACATTAGTTTGGGTAAGATGATGAAGGAGAGAGTCTGGGTCTTGGCAATGCTGGGTCAGTTTAAAGACAAATAATTCCCAGGTTTCCAAAAAGACCCATTAAACCTTGGAGCTTTAAGGCAATTTGCCATTGTAGTCTGACAGCAGTCCAGCCTCCTTCCTCCTTGCAGGGTAGCTCCCAGTCACTCAAGGGTAGCCACTTTGGGACTTTGGAGAGCCCAAAGGAAGAGAGTGTCTCTGATCAAGTCACTTCAAAAGTGTGAGGCAAGGTGAGCTAGATAGCAACAAAGAAAAGAGAGAGAGTCGACTTTGGGGTCAGAAAGACACGAGCTCAAATCCAGCCTGGGACATGTGCTGACTGTGTGATCCTTACCCAGTCACATAATCTCTACATGTTCTATGAAGATTATAAATTGCAGAATAGTTACTCATCTATTGGTCAAGGGAATTTTCTTCTAAGATAGGGGTTCCTAACCATTTTTGTGTTACAAATCCCTTCAGCAAGACTGGCAAAGTCTATGGACCCCTTCTCAGAATGACATTTTTTAATGTACAAAATAAAATACATAGGATTGCTTGGAAACTAATTATATAAATAAAGTAATATAAATAAGTAAAAATTATATATAAATGGAAAAAATATATATAAAGATACATTTCAGCCATGTTCATGGATCCCCTGAAATCTACCCATGATTATTGTTGTTCAGAAGCCATATTTGAGTCTTCTTGACCCCATTTGGGATTTTCTTGGCAAAGACATTGGAGTGCATTGCCATTTCATTCCCCATCTCATTTAAAGAAGATGAAACTGAGGCAAACAGCATTAAGTGACTTGTCCAGCTGGTCAGTGTCTAAGGCCATGTTTGAATTGATGAAGATAAGTCATCCTGACTCCAGGCCCAGGGTTCTGTCCATAGTTCCACCCGCTGCCCGTGGACCCCTGGGTTAAATGCTTCTGTTCTAAGGAATGAAATCACAAGCTGAAGCCAAAACTAAGAAGGACACAATACAAGCCAAACCAAGTAAAAGGCAGCACTATGATGGATGGAAGATTGTCCTGGAGGCAGAGAGCCCTGTGTTCAAGCTGGGTCTCTTAATCAGAGTAGCTGTGCAACCATGGACTGGTCACTGGATCTCTCAGAGCAAAGCCACTGATCTGCATCAATGGCATAAGTGTCCACATTAGAAGTTTCCTTCACAGATAACATTGTGAGATAGCAGGAACCCTGGCTGTAGGTGTATTAGGTTTTCTTTCTTCCTTTTTTGAGCTTCCCTCCTCTTATGACTCCATTTCCTTCTTCAGTGTTAGACACTGAGAATACAAACAATAAAAAGAAAAGGCATCTCCTGATCTCAAGAATCTTACCTTCAGAAGGGGAAGACATTAAGCAAATAATTATGTGCATACAAGGTAGTTACAGAATAAATAGAAGACACTCTTAAAGATAAGGGAAGGCGCAGTACTTCGCTTCTGTCTTTCCCTAGATCTGGGGCCTCTTCACCCTGGAAAATCCATCTCTTATTCCACCTCCCTTCTCTTCTTGGGGTCTCCATTTTAGAGGAAGAAGAGATCCCACCTGTATACTCACTTTGGGAGGGAGCATAGTGTGGAGGGAAGAATGTTGGATTTGGAGGTGGCAGACCTCAGTTTCAATCCAGACTTTGCTTTTTACTAGCTTGGTTACTTGATCAAATCATTTAGCTTTCTTGATGTTTCTTGACTGTGAATCTCTACCTGCTGTTCTTCATGTCTGGAAGGCTATCCCTCATCGCCTCTGCTTCCCAGTTTCCTTCAAGACTCAGCTCAAATCCCACCTTTTGCTTTTGTGCTTTCTTGCCCTCCCTGTTCCTCCTCCTTCCCTATACTCTGTTAGTGCCTTCCCTCCGAGATTACTTTCCATTTGTACAGCTATATCTGTATGTACAATTCTTTGCATGTTGCCTTCCCCATTAAAGTGTGAATTCCTTGCCAGAATTTGAATTCAGGTCATCTTGATTCAAAAACTATATTTTTGACTTTTTTTGTATCTTTCAGTTTTTGGTACATAATAAACTTAATAAATGTTTGTTGACTTGCTTAATCTATCTGGGCCTTTTCATTCTTCTCTGTGATATGAGGGAGTTGTAGATGACTGGAAAGGTTCCCTTTTAGTCCTAACTCTACATTAATAGAATATAAAACACTGCCTTCTAGGCATAGACTATCGCTTTTTAAACTTTGCATTCTCAGCACCTGTTCTAATAATAATAATTGCTGACATCTACATAGCACTTCAAGACTTATAATTCACTTTGTGTACATTATGGTCATTTAACCCTCAGGACAACCTATAAGGCAGTTCTATTTATTCCCATTTTATAGATGAAACTAATTGACTTGCCTAAGGTTATATACTTAATAAATAGCAGAGATAGGATTTGAATCTTGACTCTAAGCCTAGCATTGTAGCCACAATGTTATTTTTCCTTTTACCCTAGCACTGTGACTTACACACAATTAGGTGCCTAATAAATGTTTATGGAATTGAACTTTGTTCCTGTTGTTGTTTTTTGGCATGGACGTTCATTGAGAATTTAGTCCTATGCCATGCTGGTTTTAGTTGACACCTCTGGAAAACTAAGTCACTCGCTGAGTGTTTATCTAATACCTTGGCCAGATGGTGACAGGTTAAATGCCCATCTGGGGCCTTGCCATCTTTGTTTTTTATTCCACTGCAATATGCAGGATGGGAGTTGCCCAAGACAATGAACACGGCCATTACCCTTCTTCATGGTAAGCATATAATTTCCCCAGTGATCCTCTGAGTAATAACAAAAACTTATGTGAGGTACATATAGTGTTTATATTCCCCGGGGTTTAATATGGCTCTCAGTAAAATTGATTTTCTGAATTCTTGCAATAAACCTCATCAAACTAAATGAAACCTGCACCAGTTTTTATATAAAGTGATTGGATTCGGTATGATGAATTAACTCTCCTCATCGGAGAGGCTCAAGGTAATAGACTGCTTCCATTGGGTTCCCCCAGCTCCAATCTAGGATTATTTTGACTTTTCCACCTGCCTTTATTCAGTTCTCCTAGGGATCTGGAGGGGCATTGACAGAGAACTTCCATGGGGATTTGGCTATGGATGGTCATACACTACATACAATGGAAGCCAGAGATTTCTCCATGGGACCTCACCGAGAGGAAGCAGAGGAAGTTTAGTGGAAGGTTTACTCAATTTGGAGTCAAGAGACCTGGTCTTGAATCTGAGCTTTGTGACTTATCATCTGGAGATCCCTGGGCTAAACACTTAACCTCTCCAGGATTCAGTTTCCTTATTTTTAAAAGGAAAGGGTGGGATTACATGGTCTCTAAAGTCCTTCCCAGCTCTAAATAAAACCTAAGAGCCTCAGGGTGTTTACTTAGCTAGAGCTAAAGTTTTCAGGCAGAAGGAAGGAAGTAGGAATTTGGAGAGGGAGAGGATATTTGAGATCTGGAAATTTGGGGTAATTTTAGAAGAAGATACAATAAAACTATTTATATGATATATACATATCCTATACACATATAAGTATATATACATATGTTTATTTTTTTCTTCATCTTAAGAAAATTGAGTTCATTGGATCAAAGATATAGATTTGAAAACTCAATTACTTTATTTTATTCATTTATATTCATATTTCATTCATTCATTTTATTTACTCATTAAAATATATATATTTATATTTAATTCATTATATATGAATGAAAAACATTTTTTAAAAAGTTCTTACTAACTGCTAGTCATTGAGCCAATCATTGAGGATGCAAATACCAAAGTGATGCATTCCTTGTCGCCAAGTTCATAATCTCATCATGGGGAGGCAAGACATATAGGCCATATTATTAATACTTTAATTTTAATTGTATTTTTCTATTTAACATGTAAATAAAAAATTTTAACATTCATTTAAATATTTTTGGGTTCCCAATTCTCTCCCTTTCTGCCTTTCTCCCTTTCTTCCCTGCTCTTACTATGTACAATATTCTCCTAGTTCTGCTTATTTCACTTTGAATCAGTTCCTATAAGTATTTCTAGGTTTTTCTGAAAGCTTACTTATCATTTCTTATAGCACAATAGTATTCCATGACAATCTTATATCACAACTTGTTCAATCATTCTTCAGTTGATAAGCATCCCCTCAGTTTCTAGTTCTTTGCCATCACAAAAAGAGCTGCTATAAATATTTTTGTACAAATAGGTCCTTTTCCTTGCTTTTCCATCTCTTTGGAGGAAAGATCTAATAGTGTATTGTTGATTCAAAGTGTATGCACAGTTTTATATTCCTTTATTATAAATTGCTCTCTAGACTGTTGGAACATCCACAACTTTGACTGTGCGTTGGTGTTCTATATTGGTATTCTATATCCCCTCCAACATTTGTCCTTTTTTCTTTTCTGTCATATTAGCTAATCTATTAGGTATGAGTAGGTATCTCAGAGTTGTTTTAATTTTCATTTCTTTAATCAATAGTGACTTAGATTGTGTGACCCTGGGCAAGTCACTTAACCCCCATTGCCTAGCCCTGTAACAAATAAAATTAAAAATAGAAGGATATATATAAAAGATATTAGGGTTTAAAAAATTAAAAAAAAAACACTAAAATAGTGACTTAGAATATCTTTCATCTAATGATAGCTTTGTTTTCTTTTTGTGAGAACTTCTTGTTCATATATTTTCACCATTTATGAACTAGGGAATGATTTGGATTATTATAAATTTGACTCAATTTTTCTATAGATTTGAGGAACAAGGCCTTAATCAGAGAGACTTGTAAAATCTTTTCCCCAGTTTCCTTCCTCCCTTCTAATCTTGGCTGCATAACTTTGTGTAAGAGCTTTTTAATTGTATGTCATTTACGTTATTCATTTTACATCCTGTAATATTCTCTATCTTTTGTTTGGTCACAAATTCTTCTCTTATTCGTAAATCTGACAGGTAAAATATTCCATGGTTCCCCAATTTGTTTATAATGTTACCCTTCATGTCTAAATCATGAACTTATTTTGATCTCATCTTCGTATATGGTATGAAATGTTGGTCTATACCTATATTCTGCCAAACTACTTTCTAGTTTTCTTAGCAATTAGAAATAGTGATTTCTCACCCCCAAATCTTGAATCTTTGGGTTTGTCAAACATTAGACTACTATAGTCATTCATTACTATGGATTGTGTACCCAATCAATGAAACTGATCCACCACTCTATTTTTCAACTGGGATCAAATTGTTTTGAGATGACCGTTTTGTAGATCTAGTATGGCTAGGCCACCTTCTCAATTTTTTTTATTGATTCCCTTAATGCCACAACCTTTTGTTCTTTCAGAGGAATTTTGTTATTATCATAACACTTTTTAAGCTAGGCATCACACAAAACAATAAACCAAGCCCTGATTTATGAGGTTTGCCCACTTCTGAGGTATAAACATTCACACTTAAGTTTTGGCAATAAAGTCTCTCTTTTTTCCCTTCTTAAAACCATTACCTCCTGCCTTAGAATCAATACTAAACATTGGTTCCAAAGCAGAATAGTGGTAAGGGCTAGACAATTGGGATTAATTGACTTGCCCAGGTCACACAGCTAGGAAGTATCTGAGGTCAAATTTGAACTCAGGACCTCCATCTCTAGGCTCTACCTCTCTATTTACTGAGCCACCTTGCTGCCCCTATATATTCTTTTCTTTTAAAAATTCTTACCTTCCATCTTAGAATCAATACTATGTATTGATTCTAGAGCAGAAGATCACCAGCCCTTACAGATATATCTCATCTTCCCAAATGATCTCTTCTAAAATAAAGAAAAATAGTTAAGCAAAACTAAATGACATAATGATCTTGTCTGTCAATGTATGCAAAATTATGCACCTGAGAGGGTCTTCCCAACTCTCACTTCTCTACCAGAAGGAGGTGGGTGATTCCTTATCTCATCCTGGGCCAAATGTATTCATTACAATTAATCAGCATTTGACATTTTTAAAAAATTAAATATTAAATTTTTAAAAATTTAAATAAATTTTGTTCATTTTCTATAGTATTCTTTTGCTTTTGCTTACTTTACTCTGCATCAGTTCATTTAAGTCTTTCCATCTTCCTTTAAATGCCTCATATTCACCATTTCTTACTGGATAATAAATAATATTCTAGTATAATCATAGACCACAATTTGACCAGCCATTCTTCAATCAATGCCACTCACTATATTTTCAAGATTTCTTGTTCGTTTGTTTTTGCTACCAACATAAGTATTGCCATGAATATTTTGGTATATATGGAGGAATTTCCTTTCCTTTTTCCTTTCCTCTCCTCTCCTCTCCTCTCCTCTCC
>NW_025380657.1:0-6727 GCF_016433145.1 Gracilinanus agilis | reverse complement strand
AGTAAAAACTGTAATTGAAGGAAGAGGATTAAAAATTTGAAAAAGATACAAAGTGAAATCTAGCAATCAGAAGATTCTTGTTAAAAAAAAATAATAATAATAATAACGTTGGAAAATGTAAGGAGGCCCGAATTAAGGTGAAACTTAAGTTTCCCAAACATGTGGGAGATATAATATGTTATCCATTGGCAATCAAGGGTGTAAGAAGTTGTCAAGCCGTTAAAGTGAAAGAAGGGTCTAGTTTGAGACAAAAGGGAAGTTTTATTTCCCTGTCTGATTTTATGTCAGATTTTCGGGATGGTAGAGCCAAGATGCCAGCCACATTGAGATATTAGTTGGAAACTTGGTAGAAGTCCGACCTGCGTTTGAGGGTGTCAAAACACTGCGTCCTTTTACCTCCAACCAGGACCTTAGTAACCAACATCCATCTATCTTCTATGGATTTTAGGTCTCTTTCGATCTTAGGCTTTCTGGCAAGTTGTAAAGGCTCTGTTTCAGTCCCTACTTCTGAAGTCAGACATAATCATTCATACTAGGCCCGTGATGTTTACCAAATACTTGCAGGTTCCTACATCCTTAAGCTTTTGGATAAACAAATAGAGCCAATATATAAAAAATTATCTTAATCTACGAAATCAAAATCTTGGTACTGATTCCCACATACATCAGTATCCAAAGTAGAGTGAAAAATAAAATGGGAAAAATAAAGGAAAGAAAAGAAAAATGTAAAATCAAATGCCTCATTACAGATGAAAAATAATAAACAATGAAAAATGTTAGGCTGTTGGCTCACATTTCATGTGGAAATATTTTTTAGCCAACCAAAAGTTTCTCACTCAAAATAAGATCAGTTTCCTAAACCAAATTCACAGTGTGAGTGCATGAGATTTTTCACCAGGTAAAGGGTTTTTCAACACAGAATACAACAATTGATGCACATACAAAAGTACAAATATTCCCAAATTATAACATACTATTTGGTTGCTGAATTAATCTGCCTTTCAATTAAAAGGTAGTTTTTTTTTTTTTGTTTGTTTATTTTAGCAATTTCTATCCAAATAGTTTTTTTTTTATACAAGTTAAATTCTAGCAAAGACATATACATATGTATTTTTTGCAAATATAGCATAAACAGGTTAAGAGAATTAGCACATATATACATTTAGGACAATAGAAACAATTTCTTATGCAAGTGAACAGTATCCAATGTACTGTTATGAAATTACAAAAACAGTTCAAGTCTAACTATAGAAAATACATATTATAAAAGCTGACTAAAAGCTGTTATGGCTTATATGTTTGGAAGAATAGAAACAATTTCTGTTTGCAAGAGAATAATTGAACCAGTACAAGATTTTGAAACTGCCAATATTATAATAATATTGTATTTTTAACTAAATATTATACCGTAATATCTCTGCACAATGGATTGTTAAGATGAGATTTTGGAATTACAGGTTGTATGCTTTTTATAGAAGCCTTATTTATACATCTTCTTCTACAGATTATAATTAGAGCAAAAAGAATAAAAGAGAAAATGATGTAGTTACCAATGCTGGCTAGATTGATTTTGCCAAACCAATTACTTGGGTTGAGGGAAGTCAAAGTTTCTTCCCACTTAGCAGCAATCTTCCTAGCTTCTTGCTCATAAACAATTTGGTCCAAATTGTTAATTTCTTGTTGCAAATGTACAATATCTAATGTGCTATTGTGATGCCCCCAAGCACCTTTTATGTGCTGTACCACGGTTTGCCACTCATAAGAGACATTATCATATTTCAAAGGTGTAATGCAAAATCCTGTTTGGTTGTAATGACATGGATAATTGATCCTAGTGTGTAAGGCTTCAACCTCTTTTCCTAGCCAAAATACTGAGTCTTTCAAGGTTTCTAATTCATCTTTAAAAGCAAGGTCAAGACTTTGCTGGGTGTGCCAAAGTTCAGATGAATTAGATACAATCTCTTGTATAAAACCTTGGTTTTGAATAGAGCTAGATAATGCAACAGATGCTGTAGCTAGAGAGGTGATAAGAGTGATTATGGAGACCAGAGCTCCGATAATGGATAATACTAAACGTTTGGAGCGATGTATTATGTGGTTAAATGCCTTCTGAACAAAATTAACAGTTGGAGTAGAAGCCCAAGTTTCTGTGAGATTCACAGGCAACCACACCAATGGTGGTTGATACATGATAGCTACAAAAGCATTCTTTTGCATAGAATCTATACATTGGTTTAGCTGACAATTCAAGCATTGAATTTCATACAGACCCTTTTTATTCTTTGTGATGGAAAGATTGTCACCTAATAACATCACATAGGGAGCAAATACACAAGCAGTAACATTGGTATAGGTGACATTTTCAAATTGAATCCATTGACTCGTCATATTAATTTGAAATTTGCGAATTGGCTGAGTAGCAGCCATGATTTTCCATTGAGTGTTCTGTATGGGACCTGCTTCAATAGCAAGTCTGGATCCTGACATGGCAGCCTGCTTAAGGTCTGCCTTTTCTGAGATTGGCATACATGGAATCTGCCATCTCTCATAGCCTCTAGTAGTATTCATGCGTCTGAATGCATCATCATTTCCACAATGCAATACTGGTCCCCAATTAAAAATCTTTGTACTACAGTTACGTGGCATGGCTACTTGTCTAGGAGTGGCAATAGAACAATCTGACCATGGTAGATCTTTGTGCCACGTTTCTACCTGATCTGAACATACCTTTTTAGTAATTGGGGGTTTTGGTATATAAGTAGGCTTAGCGGTATAGTCCCTTCTACCTAAAGTTGAAATGCCAATCCCCACATATTTGTTATCAGATGCATTTCTCACTATCCAAGCTTGCATTTTGCGGGGTACACAAAAAGCATTGTTTTTGTTATTTCTTAACAGAGACATGCAAAATGGAGGGTACACAGTAGAACCTGAATAATTATATCTGGTTCCTTCAGGTTCCAGAGGGATGTTTTGGGATAACATAGGGTATGGCAGCCATTTGGTGTCATTAACATACACAAGTGGGGGTCTGTCCATCCAAGTTAACATTCTTAACAACGGGGGTTTGGGAACGATAGACCAATAAACCTCAGCTTGGCAGCTGACTGTCATGGCAGTGATAGTGAGTACCACCAAGAATTTGGCGATATCAGTCTTTGGTACTTGCACAGTCACTGGTAATAGTCCTGCCTGTGGCCTTGCCAGCCTAGCTGGTGTGCGGCTCATTGGTGTCATCTCTGTTGCCCGTCTGCTTCTCTTCCTCGATCTGGTCAGCTTGGAGGGTACTTGGACCTGGATGCACCTCTGCTCTGTCTGGATCTGGATCTGGTCCTCTCCATGGCTTGATATGCTTGGTGGGAGTCCAGATGTTTTCCTTCTCTGTGGAAATACAAGGGAAACCTCAACCCATTGTTATTATTTTGTTGGGTCCCCTGAACTCTGATTCTCCTGGCAATCTCCAAAAAACCCAGGGCTGTTTTGCAGTGTGATCCTTTTCATCACACTCAAAATGCCTTTGCATAGGTGTGACAGTTAGCCCTTCTGGGATGGAGAAGTGATTGATGGTGAGAAGTACCATTTTTAGCAATTTGTTAGGGTTAATAGGCTTAGGTTTTGTTATATTGCCTTCATAGATAATCTGGTACTCTCCCTTTTGTTTTTGAATTTGGGCTTTCAGGGTTCTGTTTGCCCTTTCCACAATGGCTTGTCCGGTGGAATTTCCGGGAATACCCGTTTTGTGTGTGATATTCCATAATTTGCAAAATTCTGCAAACCTTTTGCTGGTATATGCAGTTCCATTATCTGTTTTAATTTGTTTGGGAATGCCCAGATGTGCAAATGCTTCTAGAAGATGAGCAATAACATGGCCTGCCTTTTCTCCACTTTGGGCTGTAGCCCAAACAGTATGAGAAAAGGTATCAATGATCACATGAATATATTTTAATCTACCAAAAGGAGCATATTGTGTTACATCCATTTGCCATAGTTGATTGGCTTTTAAACCTCGAGGATTTACTCCTGCTGGAAGTGAAATGGAAGCGAGGGGTGCACAGGAGCTGCATTGCTGGATAATTTCTTTAGCTTGTCTCTTGGTTATAGCAAATTGAGATCTTAGAGATTTGGCACTCTGATGTAGTAGCGAGTGCGAATCGACTGCTTCCTGAAAAGCAGAAGCTACTAAGGCATCTATTTTCGAATTTCCCTCGGCTAGAGGTCCGGGGAGCTTCGTGTGAGAGCGAATGTGCGTTATAAAAAATGTGTTCTGTCTCTGCCATATTACCATTTGTGTGGTGCGAAATAAAAGAAATAATTCCTCATCTTGTACTGGCTTGATTTTTGCTGTCTCCAGAGCATTTACCAGATTGACCACGTATAAAGAATCACAAATAATGTTGCAGGGTTCTACAATGTCCTTAAGCACATTCCTTACTGCTGCTAACTCAGCTTTTTGGGGGGAGCTATATTTCGTGTGCATTAGCATGACACGACTGTTCACAACTGCTCCTGCCTTACCATTTTTGGATGCATCAGTGAAAATATTTACAGCATTAATTATGGGATGCAGAGATGTTATCTTTGGAAAAATAATTGGTGTTAATTTTACAAATTGCAATATTTTGTTACTGGGGATGTGATTGTCTATTTTTCCCGTAAAGTCTGCAAATGCAATTTGCCATGGTAAAGATTGTGCAAATAAGTTGTGAACTTGTTCCTGAGTGATTGGTAGGTGAATTATATCAGGATCAGAACCAATTAACTGGTGCGATCGTTTTCTGATTTGGGTTACCACTAACACTATCAGTTCCAGGTAACTACTGAGTGACTTTGTTTGCTGGTTAGATAAATGTAACCATTCAATTATATGTTCTCCTTGATGTAATGCTCCTGTGGGTGTGTACTTGGTACTCAGTACTGAAGCTACTAAAGGTATGGAAGGGTCAATTCTGAATAATCTGGCTTGAGATAAAGCTACTTCAACCTTTTGAAGTTCTTTCTCCGCCTCAGGCGTAAGTTCCCTGGGCGAAGAAAGTGAGGGATCTCCTCGTAAAGAGGAAAATAAGTGTTCCAATTCCCCTGTAGTTATTTTTAAAAAGGGTCTTAGCCGATTTATATCACCCATTAGTTTTTGAAAATCATTTAGGGTTTTTAAACAATCTCTGCGAATCTCTAATTTCTGGGGTCTGATTTCCTGTTCATATACAATGGTGCCAAGATATTTATAGGGTGGGTCAATTTGAATCTTCTCAGGAGAAATTGTCAGTTTGGCTTTTGTCAGAGCAGTTTTTGTATCTGTTAGCATCTCCTGCGCTAAATTGGCCGATGGGGCTGCTAGCAGGATATCATCTAGATATTGACATATATATTGATTTCTATATTTATCTCTCACTACCTCAAGTGCTTGAGCCACAAATTTTTGACATAAAGTAGAACTATTTTGCATTCCCTGAGGTAGTACTTTCCATTCATACCTTTTGAAAGGTGCATTAAAATTTACAGATGGAACAGAAAAGGCAAATCTATGGCAGTCTTCTGGGGAGAGAGGAATGTGAAAGAAACAATCTTTTAAATCTATCACTATGAGATTCCAATCCATAGGAATAGGGCTGGGAGATGGAATGCCTGGTTGGCGTGTCCCCATGTTAAGCATTTGTTCGTTAACCTTGCGTAAATCATGAACTAACCTCCATTTCCCTGATTTTTTAGGGACAAGGAATATGGGGGTGTTCCAAGGACTGTTAGATTCCTGAATATGCCCTAATTCTAGCTGCTCTTGTACTAATTTGTGTAGATGATGAAGTTTTTCTCCAGATATAGGCCATTGGTTTACCCAAACAGGTTTAGATGTGATCCAAGTTATAGGATCTGCAAATCTAATAGGGGAGTCTAATACTGACCCCAAAAACCTTGTTTGTGCCACATTAGATGTGGTTAGAGTTAACTCCATTTCGGCTAAAACATCTCTTCCCCAGAGAGATTGTGGAATGTCCAAAATGTAAGGTTGAAATATGCCATAGTGACCTTCATCATCAGACCATGCTAGTTGTTTAGCAGACTGTCGAGTTTTCTTGGGTACCCCGATACCAATAACCTGGTGTTGGGGTGTAATTGTTTCCCAAGATGCAGGCCAATGTTTTGTCGATATTACAGACATGTCTGCACCAGAATCAAGAATGCCTGACATAATTTCATTTTCTACATACAAGGACATGATTAATCTATCCTTAGTGATCTTTTGGGTCCAATATAAGTTAGAAATATGAGGTTTGGCATGCTGTGTGTCGCTATTGGCCTCTATGGTGGTAGTAGTGTTGGGTAAAATAATCAAGGTTGCTATTTTCATTCCCTTAGTGATAGGAAAGGATGAGAGGGATTTTGCTAGGATATCTATTGTTCCTCCCATCTGTGCGTCAATGACCTGAGGAAAAATCTCTAATCCTTGTGAAAGCAAATGGCTTTTACCTAATAATATCCCAATAGAGTCTTTTGGAATGGGAAAGGTAAGATGCACAGGAATGCGACATACTCCCATCTGACAAGTTATTTCTACATTTGATTCTGCTTTTATGTCAAAATTATTTTCTGTATGATTTGGGACGAAATTTAGTTCTGAATCACAGTTTACTGGATCAGGAGTCTTATTAAGGTCTCGTTTTTGTCCTGGGCTCGAGACTTGCCCGCAAATTAGTTTTTTGGAAGCTGCCTTTGGTCGTCATTGATTAGTCTT
>NW_025380656.1:0-7764 GCF_016433145.1 Gracilinanus agilis | reverse complement strand
GGAAGAGGTCGAGTGAGAAAGATGAGAGGAAAGAAGGGGTGGAAGAAATTAGAATAAAGAAGTGATTCTCAGCTGGAAATAGGAGTAAGGCTTTAGTTCAGGGAGTGAATTATTTCTTCTTTTTTTCTAAAGATATGAATTATAATTCCAGCCTATACTGGTGTGGTATAGGAGAAAAACAAATACATTTGGTGTTGTAGAACCTGGGCTCTTAATGTACAGATAATGGGCAAAATATTTCCCTTTTCTCTACCTATTTCTTCCCTTGCAAAATGAAAGGGTTACACTTGATTTCTGTATCTGAGGCCATATTTAATCCTAGAAAGATGAGTATTCCTAACTCTAGGCCATGGCCCTCTAACCACTGTGCCGCCTAGTTTATTCCATATTCTCTGGACTTTTTTTTCACCTCCTCTATATCATCCCTGTCACCTATAGAGGTGTCTTCCTTTCTGTCCCCTCCTTTGATGGGTAAGTCCCTGGCACAGACCATCATTCTATAAGGTACTATGGACACAGTGCTTGTTTTACTTCCAGTGCCACTCTTCACTCATTCTCCACCTCCTTGCCGATAGTCTCCCCACCCACACTCCAATGCTTAATTTTATCCTGTTTTAAAATTTTGTCTTACTTCATTGGAATGTAAGTTCCTTGAAGGTAGAAACTGATTTTTTTAAAATTTGTATTACCAGGACTTAGCACAAGTTCTGGCACATAGTAAATAATAAATGCTCTATCTACTTGTCTTTCCTTCTTCCCTTCCTTTTCTTACTTCCTTTCTCTTCTTTCCTTCTTTTCCTTTCTTTCTTTCTTCCTTTCTTTTTTCTGTGTGACCATAGCTGAGTCACTTTATCTCTCTGGGTCTGTTTCTTCATTTATAAGATAAGGAAATTGAATCTGATGACCTTCAAGGTTCCCTTCAGCTCTATGTCTGTGATTCTGTGGCACGAATCATAGATTTAGAACTAGGAAAGCCTCTTAGAGCTATCTAGTCCAACTCTTACCTTTTAGAGATAAGCACCTGAAGCTTCGAAGGGTAAAGCGACTTGCCTAATATCGTGGAAGTATTAAATAGCAATGCTATTACTAACAGAATAGTAAAGAGCAGAAAACTCAGTTCCTCTAACTCCAAAGCTGCCATTCTTTCTACTGAAACACATTGTCTTGACTTCCTTAAAGTGAGATGGCAACACATCACCTAAAGATGCAGGACTGGAACCGGGAGAGGAAAGAGCCAAGAGCAAGTGTTTCTGACATTTACTAATTTTGTTACCTCAGGCAAATTACTTCACCTCTATATCTGTAAAATATTTGTTTCTGTATGTGTAAGGAAAATAGAATGACACGTAATCTACCTCATAAGGTTGTGAGCTCCTTGGGTGTACCTTTAGGTACTATAGGAATGTGAGTTGTACTTCTGATTAGAAGGTAGAGGTTCAAGGCGAGTGGTCTTTGTTCATAGGCAAAGCAAATTCTTGTGCTGTGGAGGGGGCCCAGATAGCTAAGAATTGTCTAAGTCAGTGATGGCAAACCTTTTAGAGAGGTGGGTGATGTGAGAAATGTCCTCAGGCATGCATGGAAAGAGGGAGGGGATCAGCCCAGCCCCGTGTCCCTCTGGTTTTCTAGTAATGAACTTTGTGCTGGGGCAGCAATTCGTGTACCCACAGAAAGGGCTCTGAGTGCCCCCTCTGGCACATGTGCCATAGGTTTACCCCCCCCACACACACCCCTGGTCTAGGTTCTTTGAGAATACTAGATCAGGGGTATCAAACTCATATAAAAGTGGTAGCCACTAAAGCATACATAAGGTTCTCTGCATATTAAGGGCCACATATTTTTTTAAGTTGTTGGAATATCCAGGAAGAATGTCTTTTACATTTTTCTAATTACATGGGAAAACAATTTTTAACATTTTTTTAAAATTTGGAGTTGCAGATTCTTTCCCTTTCTCCATCCTCCCCTCACCCCTCATTGAGAAAGCAATATATATGATATATTGGGCTTTGATCTATAAGGGCTGCATATTAGGTTAGAAAATTGCATTAATGTTATCTATGTTTCATTGTATTTTTGCTTATTTTGTTCAATATTTTCCAATTACATTTTTTAAAAACTCTTACTTTTTGTCTTAGAATCAATACTAGTTCCAAGGCAGAAGAGCAGTAAGTGTTGAGCAATGGGAGTTAAATGACTTGGCCAGGGTCAAACAGCTAGAAAGTATCTTAAACCATATTTGAACCCAGGACCTCCCATCTCTAAGTCTGGCTCTTAATCCTCTAAGCCACCAAGCTGCTTCTTCCAATTGCATTTTAATGGGGTTTGGATCTCATCTGAGAGTGTGATGGGTAGCAAGGTCCATATGTTTGACACCTTGGTATTATGGCATTTGTGTGTTTAGGGAGGACTAGCACTTCTGGCGTGAGAGCTTGTCAAGTCCTTCTCATGGCTGCTTATACACCTTGGGTGTCTAACTTTCACCCAGTTCTCACCTATGTCTCCAAGAAGCTATAGCTTGCACAGTAGCCCACCCTGGTAAAACCTTCTTGGCAGATGGACTAAACCAGGTTGACTGTAACCCCAACAGAACTCAACCCATCAGTGACCTAGGGTAATATATATCCCAAGCATGTAAAGGCTTACCCTGGTGGAATAATCAGCAAAGAACAGTTTTTTTCCAATGACTAGAAGTCAGCTGAAGCAGGCACTGTGGAGTACCTGGATCTCCACCAGACAGAGAAGACACCAAGGTGATCCACTGCATCCTGGATCGTGTCCAGTCATCCTGACTTTTGTCTTGCCATTGGATTTTGATGCCTCTGGAAGAGAAAGTGAGGCTGATGACGTGGTGCGACTCTGCCTCACTTAAATCCAATTCAAGGTATCGACCCATGATGTCACTGGTCTTCAAAATAAAGGACAAACAACACTAAGGGATAAGACTGGAAAGGAGACAAAGCTAGAATAAGAGAACCATGTATGGAATAATTATGTGGGGCAATTGTATTCAGATTTCTTAATCATCTCCAATAAGAGGATCCCAAGAACTGACTCCTTACTCCCCATCCCAGTATGAAACTTTCTACTCAATTGCCTAGTTCCTTCCATCCTCCATCATCTAGGATCTCAAAGCTCTTATAGACTTGACTACCTCCTTTGTTCCAGATACTGAGCTAGTCCCTGGGAATACAATGACAAAATTGAAACAGTCTTAACCTAAAGGACCTTTACGAGCTTTATGCAGAGGCATATACACATATAGGCATATTCAAAATAAATACAAGAGGGGCAACTAGGTAGCACAGTGGAAAGGGTGCTAGACCTAGAGTCAGGAGGACCTGCATTCAAATGTGATCCCAGACACTTCCTAACTGTGTGACTCTGGGCAAGTCACTTAACCCTATTTGCCTAGCCCTCATGGCTCTTCTGCCTTAGAATCAATACTTGGTATCAATTTTAAGACAGAGGGTAAGGATTTAAAAAACAAATTAAATTAAATTAAATTAAAACAAGGTCATTTATAGGCAAGATGGTACATAATAGCTGGGGAGAATGAGGAAAGGTTTAGTGGCTCTTGAGTTTTGAAGGGAATTCTAAAAGTATTATTCTGAGGTGAGGAGGGAATTCATTCCAGGTCTGGAATGTAATATATAAGCAAGAGGAAGAAGGCTAATTTGGCTGGATTACAGAATATTCTAAGGGGAGAAATGTGGAATAAAGTTGGAGAGGTAGTTTGGAGCCAGGTTGTGGGGGGTCTATAAATGGCAAATAGAGGAGTTAGTATTTGGTCCTAGAAGTAATAAGGAACCATGGGAGCTTGTTGAAAAAGAGAATGGCATAGTCAAACAATCATCTGACCCCAATTTCCTGCTTTTCAGCTTCCTTTTATGTATTATTTCCCCACTGCCCATGAGACTGTGAACTCTTTGAAGGCAGGCACTGTCTTATGTCTTCCTTTATAACCCCAGCACTTAGTACGATGCCTGGTACATAGCAAGCACTTAAATATTTATTGACTGAGTTTCATGTTAGAAAACTCACTTTGGCAGCTGAGTGGATAGTAGACTGGAGAGGGGAGAAACTGGGGGTCAGCACGGTTAGGAGGCGTTTATAGTAGTCCTAGTGAAAACCTATATAGTGCTGAACTATGGTGGTGACTGGATGAGTAAAGAGGAAAAATGGTATAAGCTTAAAAATTAATATACAATATCTCCAAGTATTATATTTAATAAGATTTATTAAAGTAATATAAAAACTTGAAGGAAAATTTAAAAAGCTAGAGTAAAGAGGGAGCTAACCCAGCCATGGTAGGGAAAGAAGAGAGTGAGAGGATGGGCTTATAGCAAACTTATTTACAATACGTAAGGACGCTAAGTGGACAAAGGTAAAAGGATTCTGGGAGATGAAAAAGAATTCCGGGAGATGGAGTCCAAGGGTTCAAGATTTCTAATTATACAATGGCAAAGGTATTGCAGAGCTTCAGTTGACGAGCCTTGATGACTGATGGGATGTGTGAGGTGAGAGAAGGCAAGGAGTCAAAGACGACTTCTCAGTTTGGAAAGGTTGGGGTCTAGAAGAATGGTGGTGCCCCCCACAGAAATAGGGAGGCTTTAAAGAGGAGTGGTGTTGAAAGGAATGCTTCCATTTTGATAAACTGGTTCTTGGAATGGAATTCCACTTTGGACATTGTTGATTTGAATTGAGGCATTTTGGGGCCATCCTGTTGGAAATGTACAATAGACAGTTGGTGATGAGGAACTGGTAGTCAGTAAGAGACATCATCTGATAATTAAACCTATGGGAATTGAAGAGATTAACGTGAGAAAATGTAGAGAAAGAGGGTAAAGCTTCCAGGCATACCTACAATTAGGGGTAACAATAAGTATTATGAATGAGCAAAAGAGACAGAAAATGAGTGAACAGTCAAGCAGGAAAGCCAAAGAGCAGAGTCACAAAAAAGGAGAGACTAGTATTATACAGTGGATAGAGCACTGGACCTAGAGTCAGGAAAATATGGGTTCAAATCCCACCTCAGAAACTTACTTTGTGAAGCTGGGCAAGTTACAGTAGCTCTGTGCTTAAGATTCCTCATATCTTAAATGAGAGGGCTGACCTCAATCACCTCTAGGATTTCTTCTATTTCTCAATCTATGATCTCATAAAAACCTGGAGAAGAGAGAGGATGCAGAAGAAGAAGGTATTCAATACCTGCAGAGAGATCCAAGAGGATTAGAATTGAGAAAAAGCCACTGGATTTGGCAATTAGGAACTCACTGATGATTTTGGAAAGAGAAGTTTTTAGTTGAGGCCTATTGATGAGGTGAAAACCCAGATTGCAAAAGGATTGAGAAGCTGGAGGAAGAGAAGTAGAGACAATGAGGGTGGGTAGCTTTTTCTAGGTTAGTTGAGAAAGAGATGAGAGATATAGGACAATAGCTTAAGGGGATAAAGGGAGGATAACTGCTGGTAGGAGGGAAGGAATCAGTAGCTCTGGAAAAACTGAAGAATAGAGAAAGGGAATGATTGTGGGAGCAAATTGCCAGAGGAGGATTACAGTGTAATAGATTTAAAGCTGGAAGGGATCTTAGAGGTCCTCAAATCCAACCCCTTTCTTTTATAGATGAAGAAACTGAGTCCCAGGAAGTTAAGTGACTTGTTCAGGTTCACACAGTTAGTTAAGTATCTAAGGCAAGTCTTCATGATGACAATCCCAGTGCCTTATCCACTACACACCATGAAAGGAGACTGAATCAGGATGCATGCAGAGTTGTTGATCTTGTCTTAGAGACAGCCATCTTCTTCACCATAAAATCAAGGAGGAATGAATTGAAGACAATCTCAAGAGAGACATAGAAAACAGAAGGAGAGGAAGCTCATAATAAATGACTTCTGTTGTGGGGAACCGTATGCTCTGGAACTATTCTTCCAATCCCTACTCACATTGACAGTTGGGTCCTCTCCTCCGTGTCTCTCTTAGGTGTCTAGAAGATAACTCTAAAGTGTAAGGAGTAGCTTTCTTTTTTTTAATTTTTTAATTTAAAATGTTTTTAATTGATTAATTTAGAATATTTTTCCATGGTTACATGATTCATGTTCCTTCCCTTCCCTCCTTCCTCCTCGCTCCCAGAGCCAACAAGAAATTCTACTGGGTTTTACATGTATCATTGTTCAAAACCTATTTCCATATTATTAATATTTACAATAGGGTGATCATTTAGGAGTAGCTTTCTAACTCAACAGTTTATAAGATCCCCACTAGTGTACTTCTCCCATCATCAACTACCATCAACTAGTCAGACAGAATTAATTAGCTTTTAAATATGGGTATTTATTAAGGTGATAGAATTAGAGGAGTTGCTACAAAATATCCCTCCCCTCCAGTATGTATATATATATATATACATATATATTTATATATGTATATTTATATGTATGTATATATATGAGGAAGTGTATTCAAGATTAAAGAACAAGGTGGCTTCTGGTACTCTTCCTTTCCCTTTCATAGAGCCTTATCCAGTTCCCTTGCAGTGGGGCATAGTTTTTTGGTAGGCTTCTCTAAGGGTCCAGATGCTGTCTAATTTGTCCTAAGCTCCTGACAAAGACACCACCTCAGTCACTGCTGTTCTGGAGACACTCCTAGGGTGCTGATGGAAAGTCCAGACCTTCCAAATCTTTGAAATTCAGAAGATCCTTCTCTGGTCAAAGATTTGGGGGAGGAGAAGGGGTACTTTCCTCTCATCCTCTCATCCTCCTCTGTCCAGACATTTCCTTCTCAAGGGCTTGCCTGAGATCGCTTCTGCCACTCACTAGCCAAACACTAGAATCCCAAAATTTGAACTAGCTTCAAGATTTTACATAAGTCCCATAAGGCCTGATTAAGTATCTCCAACCAAGCCAAATATATCTCCTGTCACACCTCTTGATGGGCTGATACAATAGAGGTACAATAACTTTAAATGGGATGGGGTGATTGATTGAGTGACTCCAACAACCCTCATCTTTACAAAAGCTTGTGGCTCATATGAGAGAGAAGGGATAGGAGTGGGTAGAAGGAGATTAAGTAAAGAAGAAAAAGTTTGGAACAGCTACTCTGGGGAGTATAATAAAGAATCAGATTGGGGTAACTAGGTGACTCAATGGATTGAGATCCAAGAAATGCCAAACCATGTCAGCATCTTTGACAAGAAAACTCCAAATAGGGTCATGAAGTGTCAGACACAAACAACGGAACAACACAAATAAGATGGGCAGCTAGGTGCTATGGTGAAAAGGGTTCCAGGCATGGATTCAGGAAGATTCATCTTTCTGACTTTAAATCTGGCCTCAGACACCTTCTAGCTGTGTGACCCTGGGCAAGTCACTTAACCCCAATCACCTAGCACTTATCGCTCTTCTGCCTTGGAACCAATAAACAGTATTGAGTCTAAGATGGAAGGTAAGGGTTTAAAATTATTCTGATCAAGGTCCAGTTGTTATTAGAAAAAATAAATTTCTCATAAATTTAGTCATTATAACTTTCCTCAGTTCTGTCCATTCGTACATGAATAGGAGGTAGATGTCAGGAGTAAACCAGAGTTGAGGTGTAGCAACATTTAAGCTGTGATAGGCCAAAGGAAATGGAATTTGAAAGTAGAAGAGAGTGGTCTACATATGAATCAATTGATAAACATTTGTTAAAAATTGCAAAGAGCCAAACTGGTCCATGTCCTCAAGGAGCTGACTCTTGAATGGGGAGGACTATACATATATATATGTGTATATATA
>NW_025380655.1:0-1441 GCF_016433145.1 Gracilinanus agilis | reverse complement strand
ATCCTCAGATAAGAATATACAGGAGCTCCTTGGCTTCCTGTTTTTAAAAAAAATCCTGGGTAGGAATGCTTCTACCCATTTAAGACAACAATTTCTCTTATAATAAAATATATAAAAGCTTCATCCTTTAAGACAACAATTCTTAAGGATTTAAAGTAAAAGTTAAAAAGATCTCTTGTAAAATTACAAGGTAATATTCAAAGCATGGAAAACTTTCAAGGTTCTTTGCAATTACCAAGACAGAGTAAATTTTAAAGACATGTGCTCTATAAGATGTTCATAGGTGGTACATATAACTGCATTGTTTCTCATACAGTAAGCGTTTAAGTAAATTAGTAAATATAATAACATCATAAGCAGAAACTTCATTAGTGTAAAATGATTCAGTGTAACAGGAAAATCAATGAAATAAGCAAGATTAATTTACAAAACTAATTAACAATATACAGTAAGATACAGTCTTTTTAAAACAGAATAAAGCTCATTCAGTTCCGAGGTTTTTAAAAGTTCACCCCTGATTTCAATTTAAGGTTCTTTTGATTGAGTTCTGCTGAGTTTAAGGGGTTTTTTGTTTTTTTTTTTTATCACCAGTCTTTGCTATCAGTTCAAAGTTCTGAGCAGGTATGGGGTGAATATTTCTCCCCTGAGTTCAGTTTTTTAATCACAAGCAAGTCTGAATAGGCCATTTGGCCGATTAAAGGTAAACGCTAGGTCCACGTGGTGTCGGGTCATTGTAGAAAATCCCACAGGTAGAGCTTGTGTGGGTGGCTAAATTAGGTCTTTAGAGAAACACGTGGAAGGCTAGAATGTCTCCTATAAGAAAGTAGAGAGAAAGGGGAATATACCCAAATGGTTTGCATCAGAGCTGAAGCAGTCTCTGGAGGTCTCGATCTCAGCAAAGGCGGCAGGTCATCGCTGTTGGGGCTCGGGGTTCTGGAGTGGAATTAGCAGGATCAGCAGCACCAGAGGCAAGAAAAGCATCAGCGGCAGGGATGGAGATCAAGTCAGAGACAGCCAGTAGGAATGGAGATCAGCAGCAGAGAGTAGCGGCAGAGACACAGTCTGGGCTCCGGCATTTTAGTTTAAAGCTAAAAGCCTGAATCGGCTGGCCTGACCTCCCTCCCAAGGTGGCTTGGGCTGGACTGGCCGGCTGAGTCCCACTGGAGGCAAAAACGTGCTCTTGCTTTTAGCAAAAGCATGGCAAGGAAAGTCACTTTCCTTTTTTAAAAAAGTGCTCAAAAGAGCTGAGCCAGGCCAAAAAGCAGGCATGGCTATCGTTAGGCTATCTGGAAGATTCGCTTCTGAGACTCTGGGTCCCAGAGCCGCATGGCTTTTTCCTCTTAGGCTATCTAGAAAATTGAGAGTTCGAATTTCGACCTTCTGGTTCACCAAATTGTTAATATTAAAAATGATAAAGGCTTGTATAATAATATAAATTAGT
>NW_025380654.1:0-6179 GCF_016433145.1 Gracilinanus agilis | reverse complement strand
TTGAGGGTGTGTGTGTGTGTGTGTGTGTGTGTGTGTGTGTGTGTGTGTGTGTGTGTGTGTGTGTGTGACTCCTGCTCACTTGGAGCCCAGCCTGACCCCAACAGGACTTGACCATAAATCATCAGAGTCAGGACAGTAGTAGGTGGGGTACAAGGTGCACCCCCAAGAGGTGACCTTTCCTCCTTCCCTGGGCAGCAGCTGTCGCAAGCTCCTCTGGCACTGCCAGTCTCCTTTATTGCTTGTTCCTCTTGGAAGCTGGGTGCCTCACCTTCCTCGAAGAGCTGGAGAATTCCGTGCAGCAGTAAACCCTGGCCTGGGCTGCTCTGGGCGGGGTGGCACTGAGCTGGAGGCAGAATGGAGGGAGCTGGCACCTTGGCCCGAGGCTACAGAACCCTCAGATCCATCCCTCCTGGGGCAAGTTCCATTGGCTCTGCCCCACCTCATCCCTGCTCAGCTTCCTCCCATCAGTGCCTCCTGCTGCCTGGGCTTAGAGGGAGGCACCAAGGCCCTTCGGCCTCCGGCCCACCCAGGAGCCACTCCCCCAAGTGGCCATGATGAAGCCTAGCTCAAGCTGCATTGCTCTGCAGGGAGTGTTGCCAAGGAATAGAGGACTGCTCTCTGCCCAGCCACATGGCTGCTAGCTGCCAAGGCTGAGGGCTGGCAGGCAGAAAATTGCTTCTTCCTTCTGCCTGGGGTTTGGGGAGCCCCTGAGGAGTTGGCTGGGCTGTATACAGCTGGCTGCCATGGCAGGCTCTGCCTCCCCTTAGGCTTCATCAGCTGGAATAGTTGCCATGTTCCCAAGAGCCCCAGGAGGCAGGCATGCACGCAGGCACCGTCTGTCTGCTGAGCCCATTTTGGAGAGGTGGCTGGGGCAGTCGAGTGGTCCCATTTGCCGCTCTGCCGTTTAGAGAGCCCTTTGGAGCCGACCCTGGAAGCAGGCACTTTATTCCTCAGCCCCATTTCCCTTTTTGCACTTGAGGAAACAAAGACTCTCCGAGCTGGGCTCACCCAGCAGAGAAGGGCAGAGCTGCGCCTGGAGTGGAGATCTCCTCGCACCAGCTCTGTGCACTTTCCACTGCTCGCTCTGGCTGCCACCCCAGAGTGTCCCTCAGACCCTGGAGGGGATGAAGGTCTCCAGCCCTTTCTGCTGAGCTGCCACCCTGCTAGGAAGAAGAATGCTCACCAGGAGCTCCTGTGTGGAGGTCTCCCAAGTGCTTTCTTTTATGAGTTAGTGTAAACGGTGCTCATTCTCATTCTACAGATGAGGAGACTGAGGCACCATCTCTGCCTTTTATTGCACTGGGGGCCGGGGCGGCAGCCAGGCACAAGCTCAGAGGGAAGAAGCTGGTCACAGCAGCGGGGGGACAAGGCCTGAGCATCTTGAGCCCTCGTGGTTCCCAGACTCGCACTCCTGTTTCCTTCTGGAAGATCCCACTCTCATCCCCAAAGACCTCTCGGAATCTTCCTGATTCCTTACAAATTGCTGCCTTCCATCCGGGAAACGGTGACCAATGTAGCCAGCCGGTTTATGAGTCTCCTGGCTATCACAGAGCTGGGAGGGACCTGAGGCACCATCTGGTCCAACCTGCTCATTTTACAGATAAGGAAACCGAGGCACGGGCAGGGAAAGGTAGAGCCTGAATTCCAAGCCAGATCTGCTGACTCCTGGCCCAGACTCGCTCCAGTCTCCCAGACTCCCTCCTCCTCACCCTACCCATGTTTCTGGATGCCTCCTCTTTGGGGTCTTCCATGGTAGCCTCCAGTTCTGAGCCTAGCTGCCCAGGCCAGTCACTTCAGAGGGACCATCTACTGCCCTGCAGTTTGAACCACGAGGGAACCAGGCCCTCCTCCCCCATCCTCAGTGCAGCTCAGTGTGTCACCGAGTTCTGCCTTCAGGGTTCCGGCTCTCCCAGGCTCCTGAAGTCTGCCTGTGAAACGCCCCAGACCTCCGCTGTTTGTGCAGCCTCCACTGAGGAGCAGGGCAGTAACTCAACACCCTGGCTGGGCCCTACGGGGGGGTCCCGTCTCTCATACTGACCTGAGCTCCCTGAGCAGGGTCAGAGGGCAGCAAGTGGGATGGAGACAGCACTCAATTAGCATTTACAGGACATGGGTTCGAATCTTGCTTGGCTACTTACAGCCTGGCTAACCTCAGGCAGGTCCCCAACACAAATGAGGCAGATGGAGGGCAGGGTGGGCTCTGGGTGGCAAGAATGACCCAAAGGGCTTCTCGCCTCTGAAATCAGTGATTCTCCCTCCAGTCTGGCAGTCTTGGAATCACAATGTCTCTCAACTTCAAGGCCCTCCAGATTTCACCTTGTCCATCCCCCTGCCCATTGTCTGCCTCGAGTTCCTGCCCGAGCCACCCTGACTTGTTAATTGTGCTATTAAATCAGTATTGGAGGGAGCTCCAGGAAACACGGCTTTGTTTGCTCCTGGGGCTAGGACTAGATATGACAACTGGTCATTTCCAACCGTGCCTGTAATGAATGATACTATTAATGTGAGTCACCCCGGGAAGGCCCCGCTACCCTGTTGGAGCAGGTGGCTTTTGGCTCAGTGCCTTCTCCCCGGCACACGACAGCCATGACGTGTGCGTGGTCTTCCGTGAGAACCAGAGGGCTTTACAGCATGGCAAACACACCACCAGGGAAGGCCGAGCTTCTACGGAGCTCAACAAGGCCTCGCAGAGAGATGGTCTGACCCCGAGCTTCTGCCCTCTGACAACCTCCAGATGTGCCTCGGAGATGAAGAGCCCAGACTGTCCTCCTCTCTAGAGAAGCAGCTCGGGGCGGTGGACGATGCTGGCCTTGTTGGAATATTGGGGCTCAGATATTGCCTCCCTTCCTAGCTGTTTGGCCCTGGCCACCTTTCTCTACTCTTTAAAACTAGTCCATCCATCATCTAAAGGCAGCCAGGCGGTGCAGTGCATAGAGCACTGGGCCTGGAATCAGCAAGACTTGAGTTCAAATTTGACCTTGGACACTCACAACCTTCCTTAGCTATGTGACTCTGTTGGTCTCAGTTTCCTCAGCTGCAATTACTGGGGTTAATAATAGCACTTACTTCCCCACATTCTTTTGAAGATCAGATGAGATGATCTTTGTCAAGTGCTGCGCATGGTGCCTGGCATATAGCAGATATTAGCTAAATGCTTAGCCCTTTCCTTGTAAGATGGGAACAATAATCTTTGCACTCCCTCTCTTCAAAAGTCTTTTAGAGGGGCAGTCAGGTAGCACAGTAAATAGAATGCCAGGCTTGCTTTGGACATGGAAAGAAAACCCCTCGGCTCGGAGTTTTGGCTTCTGGGGCCATTTTCTCTTGTGTCCAAGAAAAAGAGAGAGAGAGAGAGAGAGAGAGAGAGAGAGAGAGAGAGAGAGAGAGAGAGAGAGAGAGAGAGCGAGCTCCTGGAAGTTGGGTCCTCTCTCGGTGCCCCTAACTTCTCTGTGCCTGCACGAGACCCCTGGCAGGGACCGGGCAACCTTCTGAGGAGGGCCATATGGGCTTGGCGGGAGGGATTGTTTATTCTTTCATGTCAGGGGAAAAATGTGAAGGGGTGTCACACACCTCCAGAATCCACAGTGGCTACTCCTCATTTCCAGCCTCCAAGCATTTTCCTGTGCTCTTGGTGTTTGTACTAATGTTTGGTGCCTTGGAAAGTTAACTTACTAAAATGTGTCATTTCTCTCAAAAAAAATAAAAAAGAATACCAGGCTTGGACTTAGGAGAGTCTGGGTTCAAATATGGCCTCAGATAGTTCCTAGCTATGTGACTCTGGGAAAAGTCACTGAAACCCAGTTGCCTAGCCCTTAGTACTCTTCTACCTTGAAATCTATAGAATTGATTCTAAGTCAGATAGAATTTTTTAAAAAGCCTTTTAGAGAAAATGTTTCATGGGCCTTAAATTCAGAGCTGTAGTTACGGTTATCCGTTGCATTTCTGTGCTTAGAGAAGTAAACAAAATGTAAATTGTCTTGTAAAAAACATATTGCTGAATTCTATTTGCTAATCTATTCTGCTAACTTCTTCCTTTTTTATTGGTGAATTTATCCCATTCACCTCTATGGTTATGAACACCAGTTGTGTATTTCCTTTCATCCTATTCTCTTTGCTTCTGCCCCACTATTTACAAGAAGAAGATGGTGAAAAATAGAATTTGTCTAATGTTATCTATGAATGATACATTCCTTCTCTTTTCCATTGACCCTCTTCTCTCCCCCATAACCTGCTCTTGATCACAAGATTTTTTTTAATTTGAAAAATTAAAATTAAATCTAAATAATTGGAAAAACATTAATTGCTCATGGATAGGACAAGCTAACATAATGAAAATGACCATCCTACCCATATCTATTTATTTAGTGCCATACCTATCAAACTACCAACAAACTTTTTTACTGAATTAGAAAAAAATATAACAAAGTTCATTTGAAAGAACAAAAGATCAAGAATATCAAGGGAAATAACGAAAAAAATGTGAAGGAAAGTGGCCTAGCAATACCAGATATTAAACTATACTATAAAGCAGCGGTCATCAAAACAATATGGTATTGGCTAACAGACAGAAGGGAGGATCAGTGGAATAGACTTGGGTAAGTGACAGCAGCAAGACAATCGATGATAAACCCAAAGAGCCCAGCTTTTGGGACAAAAATCCACTATTTGACAAAAACTGCTGGGAAAATTGGAAAACAATATGGGAGAGATTGGGTCTAGATCAACATCTCACACCCCACACCAAGATAAACTCAGAATGGGTGAATGACGAATATAAAGAAGGAAACCATAAGCAAGTTATGTGAACACAGAACACTGTATTTGTCAGATCTTTGGGAAAGGAAAGATTTTAAAACCAAGCAAGAGTTAGAAAAAAATACAAAATGTACAATAAATAATTTTGATTACATTAAATTAAAGAAATTTTTGTACAAACAAACCCAATGCAACCAAAATTAGAAGGGAAGCAACAATTGGGGAAAAAATCTTTATAACAAAAACCTCTGACAAAAGTCTAATTATTCAAATTTATAAGGAGCTAAATAGTTGTAAAAAAAATCAAGCCATTCCCCAATTGATAAATGGGCAAGAGACATGAATAGGCAATTTTCAGATAAGGAAATCAAAACTATCAATAAGCACATTTTGAAAAAGTGCTCTAAATCTTTAATAATTAGAGAAATGCAAATTAAAATAACTCTGAGGTACCACCTCACACCTAGTGGATTGGCTAAAATGATAGCAGGGGAGAGTAATGAATGTTGGAGGGATGTGGCAAAATTGGGACATCAATGCATTGCTGGTGGAGTTGTGAATTGATCCAACCATTCTGGATGGCAATTTGGAACTATGCCCAAAGATCTCTAAAGGACTGCCTGCCCTTCGATCCAGCTATAGCATTGCTGGGTTTATCCCCCAAAGAGATCATAAGGAAAAAGTCTTGTGCAAAAATATTTATAGCTGAGCTCCTTGTGGTGGCAAAAAACTGGAAAACAAGGGTCTTCCCTTTGATTGGGGAATAGCTGAACAAACTGTGGTATCTGTTAATGATGGAATACTACTGTGCTCAAAGGAATAATGAACTGGAGGAATTCCATGTGAACTGGAAAGAACTCCAGGAAGTGATGCAGAGTGAAAGGAGCAGAACTAGGAGAACATTGTACACAGAGATGGAAACATTCTGGTAAAATTGAATGTAATGAACTTCTCTACTAGCAACAATGCAATGATCCAGGACAACTCTAAGGGAATAATGAGAAAGAACACTATTCACATTCAGAGGAAGAATTGTGGAAGTAGAAACACAGAAGAAAAATAACTGTCTGATCATACAGGTGGATGGTGATATAATTAGGGATATTGACTCAAAGTGAACACCCTAATGCAAATATCAATAATATGGAAATTAGTCTTGATCAATGACACATGTAAAACCCAGTGCAATTGTGTGTGGGCTATGGGAAGGGGTGGGAGGAGGGGAGGGATAGAACATGAATCCTATAACCATGGAGAAATATTATAAATTAAATAAAAAATAAAATAAAACTATTCAACAAAAAAGAAAATTTTTATTTAATTGATTAATTTAGAATATTTTTCCATGGTTACATGATTCATGTTCTTTCCCACCCTCCACTCTCCACCCTCCCATAGCCAATGAGCAATTCCACTGGGTTTTACAT
>NW_025380653.1:0-12500 GCF_016433145.1 Gracilinanus agilis | reverse complement strand
TCCACCTAGGAGCCGATACACAGAAGTTAAAGGTTAAAAAAAAAGAGAGAGAGAATAAATTGGAGATAATCAGCAGAGGGAAGGCACTAGTATTAAGGGGGCTAATTTTGTTTCTATAGCTTCAACATTTTCAAATGGACTTCTGTAAATACATACATATTAAAATCAAATTTAAAAAATATAAATTGACTTCAAAATAAAATTTTGAGAATAATCATTCTCCCCTAAAAAACAGTTTTAATTTTCTGTTAATTTAGAAAAATAAAACAATGAATGAATGAAACAAAAAATTTAAAAGGCCTTCTGGAAGTCATTCATACAGGTTTCTGCCTGCAGACAGGAATAAACAAATCCATTCTTTCAATTTTTTTTGAGTGCTAAGTCTGTGTGAAACACTATTTAGTGATTCAAGGATGAACAAGATTTGGTTTCTCTCTTGGAGCTTTGAGTAGGGATAAAAATCTTGGTCATGAAAAACTATGATTCATGGCACACTGTGAAAGTTTAAAAAAAAAAAAAAAGAGGTACAAGTGAGGTGGGATGGGAATGAATTATTATTTCAGCCTGGAGGGAGAAGGAAAGGCAGATGATTATTTAACCTTTTATTAAATAATTCCAAGGAAGAAGATAATGTAATGTCCTTAATAACCTTTCTAACAATTCATCATCCTTCTTGTCAGGAAATACTTCTTTATGTGTAATCTGAACTTAATGAAACTGAATATCATGTCCCTCTACTTTTGCCATCTTTTGGACATAGTAAAGATCTGCTTGACCCTCTTCTTAGGCAATCAAATTGTTTCTTAGAACACTTTTCTCCAGACCAAGGAAATAACTCCTCACAGCTACTTTCCACCTCCCTCAAGAATGTAACATGAAAAACTTTATAAAAAACTTCTCTAATTTCCTACATTCTTCATAAAATGCAGCAGAAATAAACCAGTAAGTACTTAACCAAAGTAGAATACATATATTTTAACTAATCAGCATACTATATTTAACATCATAATTCTACAAAATATTTAAAGTAACATATACAATAACAATCATATCTAGTGTTTGTATAGCATTTTAAGATTTGTAAAATGCTGTTTTCTCATTTGATCTTCATAACAATCCTGTGAGATAGGTGTTATTGTTATCCTCATTTTAGTGATAAGAAAAGTGAGCCTGAAAGAGGGTAAGTGAATGTCCAAGTTTACACTACTAATAAGTATTTTAGACATGATTTGAACTCAGGGCCTTTTTTACTCCAAATCCAACACTCTTACCTATCTAGTTTCCTAAACATACCTAATACATTTCTGACATAATCAGGATTCAGTCTGCTCTGATAACTCTGATAACTGTTCATGGTGTGTGCAAGGATGTGTGTGTGTGTGTGTGTGTGTGCGCGCGCGCGCGCGCGTGTGTGTGTGGCCTATATTTAGCTTTTAAAGTATTCCTTATTTAATATGTATGGTTTAATTTTAGTCCTTACATGTTTTACTTTGACCTTTCTCCCTCCTTCCCCCATTACTCATAATCCAGATTTACGAATGGGAAAGATCCCCTTTTATATTTCATTTTAAAAATATTTCTGATAAATTTCCCTGTCTAATTAATGATCCCATTTCCAATGTTTTTGTGAAGTCAGTTATTAAAAAATAATATTAAAAACCAATGATTAATTTGATTTAATGGGTTGAGTCTCCCAAATGCTATTAAGGCATTGATCTCTGTATTACAGCATTAATCTCCATTCAGTTTTGCACAGATGACTAATGTGTGAGCAACTTCATATATTCATAGATATCTTAATATATTCATAGATATCTTAATATAATATACGTGGGAATAAGAGAAGTCTATCTTTTTTTCTCAGAAGACCTCATGGTACCAAAATAAAAATTTTTCATATACTGAATAGGAAGTATTTCTCTAGCTGAAAATGGCTAAATAGTAGGGGAAGATTCAGCACTTTTTTTTTACATTAAGCAATTTTTATGACCTAAGCAATAATGAAGTTTGAGAGATTGTTGCTAAACATGTTAAATATATGTATTAGATTTTCATCTCAGACTACTGTTACTTAGATTCACCTCTCTTTATCCACTTTCCTCAAAGAAAAGATTGTGAAAAAATTAAATACACAACACACACACACACACGCACACACACACACACACACCTAGTGGCAAGAACACTCAATATATTTGGGGTCAATGGGTTTGTGTCCACCTCCTACTTCAGTGGACTTCAGTATCTTTATCTTTAAAAGAAGAGAAAGGGAGGTGGAGACTAGACAATATCTGCCTGCCTTCCTAAGCTTGAAATCCCATCCTAAATTTATATTCAGGAAAATACAATTTTTAACATATTTTGCCATAGAAGAGAGAGGGAAAAAGAAACTTTGAGGGGAAAGTTGAAGCAACACTTTTGGCATATTATTTTTATTAAATATATATAATATATAAATACATAAAATACAGAAATATATAAACATATATATTATATATAAATACTCTAATATTTTGGCAATATTATATAAAATTGTAGGATTTCAGAGTTGAAAGCAACCTTAGAAACTGAAGGCACATGCTAAATAACAACATGTTTAACAAAATTTCACTGTATTTGCCATCTTATGCTATGACAATTAAAACAATGCTACAAATAATTTCTGATTAAAAATATAAAATATTATATACAAAATAATGATTTTTCAGAAGAAACATAATGGATCCCATAAAGTGTTTATAATAAAAAACTATCTACTGATAATACTTTCTCTATGGATTTGAAGGGTGAGATGATCCTAGAGCACTAATCAAAATTTAACCTGAGAAACTTCTGCAGAAATGTTGGATGGAACAATTTCAGTTGGATTCTGTCATATTATATTCATGGTAAGACCAAATTATTTACCTACATTTAAATGGTAACCATATTCTACCCTAGAGGTGGACATTGTAACATATATGCTTGGAGGCAAAGTGAAGCAATTTAATTCCCTGTGTTTCAAACTATAATATCTATAGATAAGAAAGCTAAGTTTCAGATCTCTTACACATAATATTATAGTTTGGGCAGTAAAAACTTCCCTATGTTTACTCTAACAATTATGCCAGCACATGGGATTAATATTAAGAAAAGTAGCCCCTTTTGAGGGGCATATATTCAAAGCATTTGTTTTAGATGCTATTTAATTACATTGGTACTGAAGGCATCTCTAACATTAACAATGGATGATACAGCTGAAACATCCATTATCAATCCACTCTATATAATCATCAGGGAGGTTTAAGAAAATATGTTTTAATAATGATTATAAGATTTAACCTCTTTTATTGTTAGGTTTTAATAGATTAATAGTCTTGGGACAGAATCACAATGCAAACTCAACTATGGTGCACTTGAAGAACTGCCAAAGAACATTTACAATTCCATTGTGTCCCCATCATTAAAAATATTTGCTTGGGATTTCCTTGCTAAATCAGCATGCCACAGTAACAAAGTCCACATTCTTTACTACTAAGGCATCTACCTCAATTTTATTCTTCACCTTATAGTTACTTTTTATTTGTACATTCTAGGAACATCTGGCAGAGGCTACAGAGAAAATTTCCTTCAGTGCTAATGCCTGATTCTAGGTTTTATTTCTATACATATTAAGGGTGTTTCCAAGGTGTGGCATTTTTTTGGAGGATGAGGTTTGCGGGGGAAGTTGTTTTGTTTTTTAAATTATTTGTTATGAAAATTAAAACATCCCTTTGGTTGGGAAGTAGGTGTCCATTGTCTGTACTAGTATAGGAAGTTCCTGGTGTGTAAACTCCCATTGTCAATGGAGATGTGTAGGATTTAATCAGAGTTGCCTAGAGCATCAAAAGATCCTGTATCCTGCCCAAGTTTATAGAACTAGTATTTGTCAAAGATGAACACTGAAATTATCTGAACTCATTTGACCCTCCCAACTCAGAAGCTGGGTCTGACTCCACTATGGCTCTTAAAGCATAATAGGTGAAATTAAAATTTTTAATTAGTTGAAAAATTCTTTCATATTTCATTCTTCTATAGAAGGGAGCAAGAGCAAACTTTCCAAACAACATTTAAGTAATGAATAACAAATCTGATGTTGTATCATAAGACATTATAATTAAGAACTGTGTACAGTCTATCTCAGAAGAAAAGCCTTTTCTTTGATCTATTAGTAAAAATAAATTAAGTGATATAACCCTCAACCTAGAGGCTTTCCTGATAGAAATTTCTAAGAGCCCTTAGATCATATCACTGGTTCTCCTGAGACCCTAGCAAGTTTTTTCAGGCCTTTTACAACATGCATCTAAAATTTTAAGCATTCATGAGCCCATAAAGTATTGCTCAACCTTTGGTTAAAATGAATGTATAGGGGGGCAGCTGGGTAGCTCGCTCAGTGGATTGAGAGTCAGGCCTAGAGATGGGAGGCCCTGCGGTCAAATCCAGCCTCAGACACTTCCCAGCTGTGTGACCCTGGGCAAGTCACTTGACCCCCGTTGCCCACACAGAAGTTAAGGGTTAAAAAAAAAGGAATGTATATCACTTTTACAATATTAATTAAGAAAGTTTAGTAAACCTATGTTGATCATATTATTTTAAAGCATAATAAATATGGATTGATATAAGTCTTGGTCAGATCATGGTCAAATTTGAAAATATCCTTCCAAGATTTTTCCAAATTTACCACAATAAGAAATGCACTTTTAAAATAATGACAAACCTGTAGATTAACATGCAGTGTGGCTACAGGAAACAATTATTAAAGCACCTTCTGAACCCCATCACTCAGAGTCAGAGTGATATAAAGTCAAGAGTTAATGTAAGAATGTTTGTCTCAACTGGATTCCATTCAGTCACCAACTGCGGTTTATTTTCCTTTTATAATATCTTTCACCCGTCACTTCCTTTAGATTCTATTGCTGCCATGTTCATTATGTCATATCTGGACCACAACCTGTTTCTTGACTCCAACTTTCCCCCTTCAATCTATCTATACCACACACACCAAATTAATCTCTTTAAGACACTTATTTCAGCAAGTCTCTTGTTCAAAAATCTTTCATTGTTCACCATAGTCTTGGAGATAAAGTGTATTCATTTTGCTTTTCTGTAAGACCCTCTGCAATCTGTTTTCAGCTGAACCTTTATTCCAAGTGAAGGGAACCCACTATTACCAAAAAATAATCCATTCAACTTTTGAACAGGATGAATTATTAGAAAGTTTTCTGTCATATTGAGCCTAAATCTACCACTCTGGAAATTCTCTCCACTTTCAATTTTAATTCAATTAAATGAGCATTTAGTAAACACAACTAATTTACTAAACATTGTGCTAAGTGTTAATAATAACAACAATAACAACTTCCACATGCCACTTTAAAATTTGCAAAAAAAGTTTCACAAATATCTCATTTGCTCTCAAAACAAGCCTGGGAAAAAGGTGCTATTGTTACTCCCCATTTTATCAATGAGGAACTGAAGGTGAGAAAGGTTAAGTGACTTGCCCAGGGTCACACAGTAAGTAATTGTTTGAGGGTGGATTTGCAACTTCTGTCTTCATGACTCCAGGTCCAGAGCTCTCTTTTCGGTCTACCACTCAGTTGCCAATAGTTTGAGATTCAAAAAAATAAAAATAAAAAAATAAGAAGATCTCTTGGTCTAAGAACTTACTTTGAATGCAGAAAATCAAAATGGATACATATAAGTAGTTGTAAAATGTATTAAAAGTAAATACAATTTGAAGGAATGGAGGTGCTCCCAGTTGAGAAGATCAAAGAGAGTCTAGGAGGAGGTAGCACTTGAGCTGAGTTATAAATGGAGCTGAGAATCCAAAGAAGTCAAGGGTAGGATTGAGAGGATTCAAATTATAAGGGAAAGATTATATAAAGGAATAAAGGAAGGAGACTGAATGTTGAACATAAGGAATAGCAATAAAGAAGACTATACCCCATACCATAGGTGTTTAACAAATACTTGATAAAATAGAAGAGTTTGACAGCCACAAGCATTTATGAAGTTCTTACTATGTGCCAGTCACCACACTAAGTGTTGGTGATACAGAGACAAAAAAACCAGGATCTCTGCCCTCATGGAGCTCACATAACTATGTATAAAAAATATGTGTATATGCATACATACACATGCACATACATATATATACATATGTACATGCATGTACAGATAGATTACATATACACATATAGAACAGAAGGGATGTAATCTCAGGAGGAGGAAGATGGAAAAGATGGGGAGTGGGAAAGGCTTCCAGCAGAAGGTGAGATTTGAGCTGAGTTCTGGAAGAAGTCAGGAAAGAAAGGAGGCCATGGTGAAAATGAAAGGGTATTTCAGATATGGAGGATAGCCACTAAGAAAGCACGAAATGAGAGATGGATTATAGTGTGGGAGAAACAGCAAGAAAGCAAAGGTTACTGAAACATAAAGTAGATTGAAAAGAATTGGTCATACAGCTAGGAGGAGACTCAGGGGAAAAGTCATGTGATGAAAACCTAGAGAAGAGAGTGATTAGTCACTGAGGTTGCTGAGAGGTCAAGAAGGATGAGGACTAAGAAAAATCCATTTGGTTTGGCAAAGAAGTGATGACAGATCCAAAAGGGAGCCACTCAATCTTTTTAAAGAGAGGAGTGACAGTAGCATCCGTGATTTAGAAATATCAGTTTGGCAGCTACATAAAGAATTGATTGGAGAAGGGAAAGAATGGAAACAAAGAGATCAATTAGGAAGTGACTGACAGGATTCTGGTGAGAAGTGAAGAAAGTCTGGTAGGTGATTGGATATGGATATTGAAAAAGAAGAAAGAGTGAAAGAGTAATCTGGGTTGTGAACCTGGATAAATGGAAGTATAGTGGTATCCTTTGAGGAGAAAAACAGAGAAGGAAGGAGGAGAGATTTGGAAAGAGAGATGAGTCCAGGTTTGGACTTGTTAATTTTGAGATGTCTAGGCCACAATTGTTGAAATCTATCTTCTCCTTTTAGGATTGGGGGATCATAAGGGGAAAAAGTTCCACAACCTCAAAAAATTTGAAAACTGTTTATGAAACAGAAGTCTATTCTTGCCTTTCTTAAATGTAGTATTCTTTTGGGCAAAAGGTCCAAACAAATTGGAAATCCAAAGGATTCTTAGTTTTGCTTATCTAAAATCATGGTATACCCATTTATTATCTATAACATACTACAGAACATAAGAAATTAAAATTATTCATGACCTGAAACTGCAAATAGTAACACATTTAAAAAACAATTAGATACATATCAGGGAACATAAATCAGAGACCAAGTCAAAGGCTCCTCCAAAAATACTGTCATTTTCTCAAATTAATGTGGAAAAAAACTTGACTCTTTGAGGTGAATGCATTCCTCCCTGTAAGCTAAATAATGTTGTTAAAAGGAAGTTGAAGCAAAAATACAGATTAACTAATTTTTGAGTCCTTTCAACCACAAATGTTGTATCACTAGTAATATCAATAGTCCGATCCTGTGATTCAAAGGAATGGTTAAGGAGACATTGTTTCTTTAACCTTTGTACAAGGATTCTTTCTTTATAAACACCAAAGGATTTTGCACAGTGTCTATCACTGAAGTCACTTAGTAGATTTTGCAAATATCTACTAAGCATCAGATCTAGAACTCAAACTCTTCTGAATTGAAGCCCAGTGTACTTTCCACTGTGTACAAGGCCTTTAGGAAGAAACCAGTAAAAAGGCTAATTTGAAAATCCTCATTAGCTAGTGTTTACTAAATAAGTTGAAATTTCTCTATATCTTTATGACTAAAGTGTCTGTTTAGGTTGTGGATAGGCTGATATTATCCAAAAGTCTGAGCCAGAAGACTATCAGAGTCAACAAGGTGGCACAGCTGGATAAAATTTTGAGTCTGGAGTCAGAAGACCTGAGTTTAAATCCAATCTCAGATACTGGGAGCAAATTTCCTTAAATGCAAGGAAAGGAAAATAACATCATCTACCTCCCAGGGTCCTGTAGGACCAAATGAGATATCTGTAAAGCACAGAGCATAGTACCTGATCCTTAGTGGGTACTTAATAAATCCTTCTTTCCTTCTTTCTTTCTTTCCTTCCCTCCTCCTTCTCTCCAAGGTTCCAGAACCTTAATAAGCCTTAATAAATGCTTGCTAACTTAACTCCAACCCCTCCACACTTCTCATCAACTATTAACTCATCCCAGTCCCCTGCATAGAGAAAAAGCCCTGCATAGTGAAAAAACAAAACAGCAATATACTGGACCTAATACTTAATCATCATTTGAAATAAACTGAGGTTCTTGGACTTAAGTAAAAAAATTCTGGATTTAGATCCCTGCTCTGCTACTTTCTAGCAAAGGTAACAAAGGTCAATCCCTCCCATCCCTCCTCTCTCATCCTAAGTTTCTTTTTATAAAATGGAGATAATCATACTTAAATTTCCTAGTTGGCAAGGTTTGTTTGGGGTTTTTTTTGTACCTAACATATTTTGTAAACAAAGTATTACATAAATATACTATTATTATTATTATTTATTTATTTTGAGTAGGCAAATTTAAAAACATCTCAAGTAGAATGTGAAGACAAAATATTTGATGTACTCGGGGAATCAACCAAACTAAGCTTAATTTACTAAAAGCTTTTTTTAAAGAGTTGATGATATTTCTATCTGCTCATTTCTGCTTTTCCTGTTTTCTGCCACATTCTTGATCCCCTCTCAATGGCTTCCTTGTGAGAAAGTGGCATTATATGGGCTATTCTATCATACTGAGCTTCCAATCACTTGTAGTATTTAAAGATGAAATGACTACCTTTCATGCATGATGTAGTGATGAGATTAAATGATCTCTAAAGTCTGTTCCAACTTGATAACTCTATCATTTAGTTCTAACACTATAGAAAATGGATTTATACATTGTTTCCCTAAAGGACATCTAACTAGAAAGAAAGGTAATTTAGAGTCAATTACACAGTATGGTACTCAAGAGGATATTGGCTCTGAATCACACTGACATTTTTGGACAGAGTAAGACACAACATCTGTAGAATCTCAAATTAATTGGTAATGTTTATTAGTAGCACATCATTAATCAAAGTAATAAAGGAACATGAATACACTTGCAAAATAAACCAAACCTTACACTTATTTTCCACAAATGTCTTATAATTAGTCAAGTGCAATAAACCATAAAGATACCTGAGAGATCCCCAAAACTAGTAAGAACTATGCATTACTTTGTAGTAAGTTACAGTGCCAATGTATTATCAATATCTAACTAGAGTTCTGGCTTATCTAATTTTCTAAATTTTCCTTTACTTTAGAAACATAAGCACCCTAAAGTAGATTAAATTGGTCAGGACCTCTGATTTAATAGAGTAAAAAAACCATTTATATGAAAACTCCCTCCACAATATGCAACAGAAATTTGCTTATCATTTACAGTTTTATTACTGTTTGAGACACTGAGAAGATAAATAGCTTATCTATACTCCGACAGCTAGTATGTGTCAGAAGCAGGATCTGAACTCAGGCTTTCTTAACGTTTCTAGTCTCATACTTAATGACTTTTAACAAATTAATAAAATGCAAAATTCCCTTTAAATTAAGGTTATTAAGCTCAAATTAGTAACATTAAAAAAAGAACCCTGCTTTTATTTTGAAATTCTTTCACAACATGTATTCAGAGTTTTGTATTTTTGTTGTATAGAGTGGAAGAAAATCATATTAAATAAACTTGAAAGGTTGAAAATGAGTATTCTCTCACAACATGACCAATGTGGAAATACATTTTGCATAATCATGCACGTATAGCCAGATCAAGTTGTTTGCCATCTTGGGGAGGGAGAGAGGGAAAAGAAACAATTACAAGATCAAAATTTTGGAAAACATTTCTTGAAAATTGTTATTGAATGTAATTGGGAAAGGAAAAAACCTCAATTGATAAATGGTCAAAAGATATGAACATTTTTGGGATGAAGAAATCAAAGCTACATATAACTAGGTGAAAAAATGCTTTAAATCATTATTGATTAGAGAAATACAAATCAAAACAACTCTGAGATATCATCTCATACCTATAAGGTTGACTAACAAATGTTGGAGGGGATGTGGAAAAATGGGGACATAATACCCTATTGGTAGAACGGTGACCTGATCTAACTATCCTGGAGAGCAATTTGGAATTATGCTCTAAGAGTTATAAAGCTGTGTAATTTTCAATGCAGCAATACCACTTTTTTTTTTAAACCCTTAACTTCTGTGTATTGATTCATAGGTGGAAGAGTGGTAAGGGTGGGCAATGGGGGTCAAGTGACTTGCCCAGGGTCACACAGCTGGGAAGTGTCTGAGGTCAGATTTGAACCTAGGACCTCCCGTCTCTAGGCCTGACTCTCAATTCACTGAGCTACCCAGCTACCCCCAATACCACTTTTTTAATAAATATATTTTTTTAACCAATTACATGTAACAAATTTCCACATAAGTTTTCCAAAGTTATATGATCCAACTTGCCTCCCCAACCCCCACCCCAAGCAGGAAAGCAATTCAGTCTGGGTTATGTGTATATTATCATGCAAAACACATTTCTGTTATTCATTTTTGTAAGAGAATAATCACATAAATAAAAATCCCAAGATAAAAACTCAAATAAACTAAAGTGGAAAATTAGATGCTTTGATCTGCATTTCAACTCCAAAAGTTATTTCTCTGGAGGTGGATAGCATTCTTTGTCGTGGGTCCCTCAAAACTGTTCTAGATCTTTGTAGCAATACCACTATTAGACTTATTTCCTCCGGTGATCAGGGAAAAAGGGAAAGAACCTATATGGTCTAAAATATTTAAAGCTGATCTCTTTGTGGTGGCAAAAATCTGGAAATGGAAGGGTTATCTATCAATTGGGGAATGACTAAGCAAATTGTGGCAAACAATTGAGGTGGAATACTACTGCACCAAAAGAAATGACAAACAGGTCAATTTTGGAAAAACATGGAAAGACCTATATGAAACTATGAAGAGTGAACCAAGAGAACATTGTATACAGTAACAGAAATGTTGAAGAATGACTTGTGTATGTCCACCTCTAAAGAAAGAACTGATAAATAGAAAAAAGTGAGACATGGTTTTATATCTTGTTTGTTGAATGATGCCTTCTATAATGGGGGGAAGGGAAAGAAAAAGAGTTATCTGGGTATTTAATATAACAAACACATAAATAAATTTAATTTAATTTAATTTAAAAAAGAAAGAAACAAGCATATAGTTGTTTGTTATCCCCTCTGTTAGAAACTGAGGAGGGGCCAGGGAGGGAGTTCAGTGGATTGAGAGACAGGCCTAGAGATGGGAGGTTCTGGGTTCAAATCTGCCCTCAGATATTTCCTAGCTGTGTAACCCTGGGCAAATCACTTAAATCCCATTGCCTAGTCCTTACTGCTCTTCTGCCTTGGAAATAATACATAGTATTGATTCTAAGATGAAAGGTAAAGGTTTAAAAAAAAGAATTAAGCACCTTCCAGGGAGATCAAAAACAGAGAAAAAACTACAGACCAATCTCCCTAATGAATATAGATGCAAAAATCCTAAATAGAATATTAGCAAAGAGACTCCAGCAAGTAATTAAGAAGATCATCCACCATGATCAGGTGGGATTTATACCAGGAATGCAAGGATGGTTCAACATTAGGAAAACCATCCACATAATTGACCATATCAATAGTCTAACAAACAAAAACCACATGATTATCTCAACAGATGTTGAAAAAGCCTTTGACAAAATACAGCATCCATTCCTAATGAAAACATTGAAAAGTATAGGAATAGAAGGACCTTTCCTAAAAATAATAAACAGTATATACCTAAAACCATCAACAAGCATCATATGCAATGGGGATAAATTAGAAGCCTTTCCAATAAGATCAGGAGTGAAACAAGGATGCCCATTATCTCCTCTATTATTTAAAACTGTACTAGAAACACTAGCAGTAGCAGTTAGAGAAGAAAAAGAAATTGAAGGTATCAAAAAAGGCAATGAGGAAACTAAGCTATCACTCTTTGCAGATGATATGATGGTATACTTTAAAAATCCTAGAGAATCAACTAAGAAGCTTGTAGAAATAATCAACAACTTTAGCAAAGTGGCAGGATACAAAATAAATGCACATAAATCATCAGCATTTCTATACATTTCCAACACAGTAGAGCAGCAAGAGGTAGAAAGAGAAACACCATTTAAAATCACCCTAGACAATATAAAATACTTGGGAATCTATCTACCAAAACAAACACAGCAATTATACAAAAACAACTACAAAACACTTTCCAAACAAATAAAACTGGAGCTCAACAATTGGAAAGCCATTAATTGTTCATGGGTAGGATGAGCCAACATAATAAAAATGACCATTCTACCCAAATTAATTTACCTATTTAGTGCCATACCTATCAAGCTACCAAAAAACTTCTTTACTGAATTAGAAAAAACTATAACAAATTTCAT